>NW_022589705.1:57834664-58024394 GCF_004348235.1 Phoca vitulina
TCTTCCTTCCTTCCTTCCTTCCTTCCTCCCTCCCTCCCTCCCTCCCTTTCTTCCTTCCCTCCCTCCCTCCCTTCCTCCTTCCTTCCTCCCTTCCTTCCTTCCTTTCTCCCTCCCTCCCTCCCTCCCTATCTCCCTATCATAGCTCTATTTCTAATGGAAGACAGCACAGTACCCTAATGGTAAGGATTATTAGATATAATATATCCATATGATGGCATTTTGTTGTGAGGCCTTGGCCATGTTGCGTAATGTCCCTGTGTCTTTCCTTTTTCCTAAGCAGCGTTATTGACATACACTTGGTATGCAATACTGCACAGGTGTCCAACAATAGTAAATTTTGGCGTATGTATGCAACTGTGAAGCCATTCCCACCATCAGGACAAATGAACATACCCATTGACCCGAAGTTTCCTTGTGCCCCTTGCTAATCCCTGTTTAGCCCCCTCCCTGCCCCCCCCCCCCCCCCCGCCACATTCTTAGGCAAATAATGACTTGCTTTGCATCACTAGTTTGTATTTACAGTTTCATATAAATGGAATCAGGCATTATGTACTCTTTTTTATTTGGTCTGGCAACTTTCACTCAGCATAATTATTTTGAGATTCATCCATGTCGAAGCATGTATCAGAAGTGCATTCTGCGTTACTCATAAGAAGTATTCCGTTGTATGCAGAGATCATGGTTTGTTTATCCATTCACTTATTGATGGACATTTGGGCTATGACAAACAAAGTGGCTAGGAGCATTTATGTACGTTCTTTGTAGGGACATAGGCTTTTCCTTTCCTTTGGGTAAAAACTAGAAGTGGAGTAGCTGGATCATATGATAGGTGTATGGTTAACTTGTTAAGAAGCTGTTAAATTGTTTTCCAAAGTGGCTGTAGCATTTTGCATTCCCACGGCTCCACATCATCACAGACTTGGTACGGTTGGGTGTGTTAGGGTAGCTCATTGTGGTTTTAACTTCCATTTTCCTAATGACTAATGATGTTGGGCGTATTTGCCATTTGTAGATCTTTTTTGGTCAATTTGCTAAAATTTTGTATTGGGTTGTTTGTTTTCTTATTAGATATCCTAGAAACAAGTCCTTCATCAGATACGCAGTTTGCAAATATTTTCTCCCAGTTTTTGATTTCTCTTTTGAAAACCAGAAGTTTTTAATTTTGGTGGAGTTCAGTATAGTAATTTTTTCTTTCATAGATCGTGTTTGTGATGTTTTCTTTAAGATGTCTTGCCCTAATCCTGTTTTCTTCTAGAAGTATTATGGTTTTCTGTTTTACGTGTAGGACCATGATCCATTTTGAGTTAATTTTTGCATATGGTATGAAATATGAGTGAAAACAAATATTTTTTTGTGTGTGGATTTCCTATTGTTCTGGCCCCTTTTGTTGAAGAGATAATGTTTTCTCCACTGAATTGCCTCTGCTCATTTGTTGAAAATCAGTTGTCCATATACATAGGTCTCTTTCTGGACTCTTCTGTTCTGTTGATCCGTTTGCCCCTCTGTATGCCAATACCATACTGTCTTGATTACTGTAGATTCATAAGTCCCTAAGAATGAGTTGGGAAGTATTCCTTTCTTTTCATTTTTTCTGGAGGAGTTTGTATAAAATTGGTATTATTTCTTCATGCAATAATTAGTAGGATTAACCAATGAAACCATCTGGGCCTGGAGTTTTCTTTGTGAGCAAGTTTTTATCTACAAATCAATTTTTTTAATAGCCCTGTGGCTCTTCAGTTGTTTCTCCCTCGGTGAGCTTTGGCAGTTTGTGTCTCTACAGGTATTTGTCTATTTCAAGTTGTATAATGAATTGACA
Organism: Phoca vitulina; assembly: GCF_004348235.1. Classification (NCBI taxonomy): domain Eukaryota; kingdom Metazoa; phylum Chordata; class Mammalia; order Carnivora; family Phocidae; genus Phoca; species Phoca vitulina. The sequence continues at coordinate 57,836,481 of NW_022589705.1, forward strand.
TTAGGTTATTCATAATAGTCCCACTATCTTTTGAACACTTGTAAAGTCTGTAGTGATGTCACATGTTTCATACCTGATGTTGCTCATTGTGACTACTGTCTTTTCTTCATGACCAGTCTGGCTAGAGGTTAATCAACTATACTGATCTTCTCAAAGAAGTAGCTTTCAGTTTCAATGATTTTTCTCTATTTTTACTTTGTTTTCTATTTCATTGACTTCTGCTTTGATCTTTGTTAATTCCTTTCTAATTTGCATTTAATTTTACTCTTCTTGGTCTGGTTCTTTAAGTGAAAGCTGAGGTCATTGACCTAGGCCTTTCTTTTTTTCTAATATAGGTGTTTAGTGCTATAAATTTTCCCCTAAGCACTGTTTTAAAACCATCCCACAAATTTGGAATCTTTTCATCTTTATTCAGTTCAAAATACTTTCTGGTTTCCCTTTTGATATTGTTTTCACCCATGGGTTATTTAGAAGCATGTTATTCAGTTTCCAAATATTTGGGAATTTTCCAGAGATCTTCCTATTGCCAATTTCTAATTTAATTCAGTTACTGTTAGAAAACTTACTTTATATGATTAGAATGCTTGTCAACTTATTGAGACTTACTTTATGGCCCAGAATATGGGCTGTCTTGGTAAATGTTCCGTATATATGTACCACATTTTGCTTATCCATTCATCTGTTGGCGGACATTGGGTTGTTCCCACATTTTAGCTATTGTGGATAATGCCCCTTGGAACATAGATGTACAAATACCTTTTCGAGCCCTACTTTCAATTCTTTGAGGTGTATACCCCAAAGTGGAATTGCTAGACCATATGGTAATTCTATGTGTAATCTTTTTTGAGGATCTGCCACACTGTTTTCCACAACAGGTGGACCATTTTACACTCCCACCAACAGGACACGAGGGTTTTCATTTCTCCACATCTTCACCTCCACTTGCTATTTTCTGGGTTTTTGTTTGTTCAGCTTTTTGATAATCCATCCTAATGCATTTGAGGTTGCCTTCGTTTTTGAAAGCTGTTTTTACTGGGTATGAAATTCTAGGTTGACAGGTTTTTTTCCCCCAGTACTTTAGAGATACTTCACTGTCTTCCTTCCTGCATTGTTTCCAACAAGAAACCTCTCATCCTTGTCTTTGTTCCTCTGTATGTAACATGTCTTTCTTTTCTCTCTGGCTGCTTCTAAGATTTTATCATTAGTTTTGAGCAAGTTCATTATGATATGCCTTGGTATCATTTTTTTCCTAGTTCTTGTGCTTGGGATTCATTATAATTTTCATCAAATTTGGAAAATGTGGGGTCATTATTTCTTCAAGTACTTTTTCTGCCCCCTGCTCTCTCTCCTTTGAGGACTATCACACGGATACGAGACCTCTTAAAGTTGTTCCACAGCTCAGCTCACTGATATCCTGTAAAAATTGTAAACAATTTTCTTTCTCTGTGTGTCTCATTTAGGAGAGTTTTGATTGCTGTGTGCTTGAGTTCACTGCTCTTTCCTCCTATAAGGTCGATCCCAGCCAGTGTGTCTTTCATCTCAGATGCTGTTTTCATTTCTGGAAGTTTGATTAGGATTTTTTACTATCTTTTTAATGTCTCTACCTAACTTTTTGAATATGGGGAATATAGTCATATAACTACTGGTTTATAATAATTATTTTAATGTTCTTGTTTGCTAATTTTAACATCTCTGTCCAATCTGGGCCTATTTTACCACAACAGATTGATTTTCCTCCTTGTTATGAGTCAGATCTTCCTGCCTCCTTGCATACCTGATAAACTTTGATTGGATTCTAGACATTGTGATTTTTACCTTGTTGGGTGCTAGATTTTTTTTTTTTTTTAAGATTTTATTAATTTATTTTACAGAGACACAGCAAGAGAGGGAACACAAGCAGGGGGAGTGGGAGAGGGAGAAGCAGGCTTCCTGCTGAGCAGGGAGCCCAATGCGGGGCTCAATCCCAGGACCCTGGGATCATGACTTGAGCCGAAGGTAGACACTTAATGCCTGAGCCACCCAGGCTCCCTGGGTGCTAGATATTTTTGTATTCTTATAAATCTTCTTGAGCTTTGTTCTGGGGCACAGCTATGTTACTGGGAAATAGTTTGATCCTGTAGGGTCTTGATTTTTCAGGTGAGGTCAGAGCAGCGTGTAATCTAAGGGTAGTTATCCCACCACTGCTGAGGCAAGATCCTATTCTACCCATTGCCTTGTGGACCAAGAGGTTTTCCAGTCTGGCTTGTGAGAACAGATGTTCTTTCCTTCCCTGGGTGAGCCCCTGGCCCTGTTCCCTGTTCCCATTTCTGGGGCCACTTTCCCTGGCCTCAGCCTCAGGTAATTTCCTTAAGTGTCTGCACTGACCGGTACTCTGCTGAATGCTCAGTGGGCATCCTTTGCAGTTCTTCAGAGTCTTCTCTCAGTGCACTTCTCTTCTCTTCAGTGCTCTGTCCTACAAACCCTATTCACCTTGGTCTTTGCAGCGCACAGCACAGAGTCCCCTGGGCCCCCCTGCCTTTCCCCTCCCTGCACTGCCTGACTCCAGAGAATTAGCCTGGGTGTTAACAGAGCTCCCCTCGTTTTGTTTCCTGTCTTTCAGCAGTCATTAACTTCGTCTGATGTCCACTCTGTTGAAAACTCTTGTTTCATTTTGTCAGTTTCTTGCTTTTGGGCAGCAGGGTAAATGGGATCCCCGTTGCTCCATCTTGGCTAGAAGCCAAAGTCCACTTGTTGGCATATGGATGTGTCCATTAAAAGTTGTGGTTTCCAAGAATATTCTATGGCAAGGGATGATGGTCATAGTGTTAAATTTTAAAAAGCAAAGTAGAAAAGTATGCGTATGTGTGCTTGAATTTGTGTGTGTATGTGTGTGTTGTATTACGACGTACAAAATAGCAGTTTAGGCATGGATGGAAAAAGCCTGAACGTAGGGACACTCCAGCATTAACACTGACAGCTAGGATGACATGAAGAAATAGGATGGATGACTTTTGTCTTCTTCGTATATGCAGTTTCTTTCAAATAAAAGAGTATTTCTTTGATAGTCTGGAAGAGGAATAAACTAAGTATTAAGTGTAAAGATATTTGAAAGGACACGGTCAAACGCTAGCAGACCCAGCACCAGAAACCGCATTCGCTATAATGAAAGGCAGTGTCGTGTTCTAGCAAGAGGCTGCAAAGGGCACGCAGGAATCCTATGTGATCGTGTGGGAAGATCTCGGGTGACTCCTTCTGTGTGAAGAGGCCCCCAGCAGCCCTGGCAGCCTCCCGGTGACCCAGGGTCTCTCTTCATGTGTCAACAGATTGTCCGTGTGGAGCCCTTGGTGACCATGGGTCAAGTGACCGCCCTGCTGACCTCCATTGGCTGGACGCTGCCTGTGTTACCCGAGCTCGATGACCTCACAGTGGGTGAGGACTCAAGACAGGCCGAGGGTCAGAGCTGAGGCCCTGTGGCCCACCTCTTGGTGTGGGGGCCGCCACTGTCCCATCTGTGACAGAAGTCCCTGTGTCTGCTCACCCAGCTCCAAAGGCAGGGCGTTGGCTGCCTGCCTTTGGTTTTCAGGCAGTACCTTGTCTCTGGCGCGAATCTGTGTCCCCGTGACATGTGTCCGTAACTCCAGTTCTGCCTTGAGGAGCACACAGAATAAGTCTAGTCTGTCTCTCCTTCTGTAGGATTCATGGTCCCCAATGCCTTTCCTTCTCCAGGGGAAACACCACAGGACATGGCTTCCTGCCACCCAGGCACCCCCCCACCCTGTTTTGTTAAGGTCCCTCTTAAGATGAGTGCGTGCGCACAGGCATTGAGGCAGGGTCTGGATAGAGGTGAGGGTGTGAGCATCCTTGGCAGGCTTTCCTGCAGGTCCCCCTACCTCGGGGAAGCCCCTAGCCTCCCGTACGAGCCCCTCCTTCCCTCTTCTGCTCTCCAGATCCACAGAGATGGGAAATCTACCCCAAGTGGCCAGTCCTGTCACACCTCCCTTGTGCTGTGAGCAACCCCAGCTCCTGTGAAGTGCCCTTTACCCGATCCCCTCCTGACCCTGCACCCCACAGCTCTGCCTGGCTAACTCGCGTGTCTCTGCAGGGGGCTTGATCATGGGCACGGGCATCGAGTCATCATCCCACAAGTACGGCCTGTTCCAACACATCTGCACTGCCTACGAGCTGGTCCTAGCCGATGGCAGCTTTGTGCGATGCACACCGGTGAGTTCCGAGTTGGGGGACTCCCCACCAGCCTGCCCTGGGCATCAAGGATCCTGGGGCTGGGGAGGTAGGAACCCTGAAGGTGCTTCCTTTCAAACACACCTGTTCAGTCTGGGTCTGTATCCATAATAATAACAAAGATTGATATAGCCCCTTATATGTGCTCAGATACTGTTGTAAATGCTTCATATATATTAAGCCATTTAATCCTTCAATAACTTTACGAGGTACTATTATTAGCCATATTTTAGAGATGGGAAATTAAAACACAGAGAGGTTAATAAACTTGCCCAAGGTCACACAGCTAGGAAATCCCACACAGCTGGGCTTCAAACCCAAATTATCAGGCTCCCAGATCCATGCCCTTAGCCATTTATTATAGCATTCTGCCTCTCTCGGGAGAGTCGGGCCCGAGCCACAGAGCTCTATGCCACGTGTTGTGAGATGTAACTAAAAGTGGCAAGAGGGGCTGTTTTGGAGAAACAAAAGATAATTCTGCTGCCCAAAGTGGGATACAAACATTTAAGGCATTTTACCCTAATGAGTGGGACAGGATTGAAACTTCAAACAAACTCAGATTTCTGAGCGTATCTAAGGGGCCCCTAGATGGCAGGGATAGAGTCACTTTTTACAAGAAGATGTTTTAGAGAGCCACCAGCATTCCTGGCCTCACAGAAGAGAGTCCAGGGCAGGCTGGAGAGCCCTGGTCTTAGACAAGAGAGACCCCTTTCAGGATTCACAGCAATTCAGCACGTTTTCCTAAACACTTGCTTGGGCCCTGCCTTCTGACCTGTTTATTCCCAGCAGAGAAAGGAGACAAACATTCGTGAGTGACTTCCCTTCTTCCCTGAGGCCCATTTTCCTCATCTGACAAATGCATTGTCAGGAGGAGAAAGGAGATGCCATATGTGAAACTCCTAACATAGAGCTGGGTACCTGGCAGACACCTGGTTATTACCGCTGCTATCCGACAGTGTGGTTAGGTGGGGGCCCAGACGGCCCACTTCTGCTGTTCCAGAGACTTCTGCCAGCCTGCTGCAGAGCTTCCCTGCCCCAGTCCCCCGCCCTCACCCCCTGCCCTCCACCACAGCCACACCAAGGGCATGCAGCATGAGCAGAGACGACAGAGGACTGTCCTCTTGGTAAAGGGCCCGACAAGGCTGGACTTTTTAAAAAGGAAATTTGTTAGAATCACAGAACCTGAATGAGAATGGCCAGATGAAAAGTCGGTTGTCTGTCTCTAAGACAAATACCAGAACAAGAAATGATAAGGTTAGAAGCAGATTGTGGAACCAGATGAGGTCTTCCAGGAAGAACGTTGGGTAGGGAGTTAGGCGAGCTTGCCTGAATCCTGGCCTCTCTGTGCTGACTTGTGGGATGCCTGGGGGGAGCCATGTCACCTCTTAGAGCCTCACTTTCCTTACCTGTTCACATGGAAGTGTTAGTGCTTTCCCTGGGTTCCGGGGGGATTCCACAGCTCATGAACTAAAAAAGGCTTGTTTTAGTAATGGCCCATTTTAATGTTCCCTGCTGACCGTGACCCTCAGGAAGCTCTTTTTTTAGCCTGGCCTGGGACCCTTAGCCCTTCATCCCCCATTGTGGCTCTTTGGCCAGTGCTGGTCCTGGCCTCTTCCTGGGCAGCCTGTGGTCCGGGGGCTGTACCTGGGTGGGAGAGAGAGGCTGTGCTTTCCATGAGCATCCCTGGTACAGAGGGCAGTTGAAGCCGCAGAGGGAACACAGGCCCAGAAAGTCCTGTTTCTGAAGTTCCTGGTTAGGGTTTATACAACAAGACAGCAACAGAGCAGGAAGTAAGCTGAGGCCCTGGGTTCTTTGCACCCCTGTTCACTGTGTGCCACACTGCGGGGTCTGGGGGTGCAGGCTCTCAGCATGTGTTGACTTTGCCTTATAGTCGGAAAACTCAGACCTGTTCTACGCTGTGCCGTGGTCCTGTGGGACCCTGGGCTTCCTGGTGGCCGCCGAGATCCGCATCATCCCCGCCAAGAAGTACGTCAGGCTTCGGTTTGAGCCGGTGCAGGGCCTGGAGGCTATCTGCGACAAGTTCACCCGGGAGTCCCAGCGGCTAGAGAACCACTTCGTGGAAGGGCTGCTGTACTCCCTGGATGAGGCTGTCATCATGACGGGGGTCATGACAGACCAGGCAGAGCCCAGCAAGGTAGGCCAGGGCGTCAGCAGCCGAGGGCCAAGGCCTGGGGAGGAGGAAGGCCCGGGTGGGCTGGGGCTGAGCCTGTGCCCCCACCCTGACCCTGCCTGGCAGCCACATTCTTTGAGGCCGTGACCTCGGTCAGCCCACCCGGGGTTGGGGCCCTAGGATCCACAGTCAGAGCTGTCTCAGACAGGGATGGAAGCATCCGTTGACTCTGCCCCGAACACCTGCCAGATACATGTGTGCCTCTTGAAAGGCACACCCTTTTGCTGATCCTTACAGCAACCCCATTTTATAGATGAGGGAACTGAGGCTCTAAGAGGTCCTGTGAACTTCCACGAGATGACAGATCCAAGATTTGCAGAATGGATTTGATGCCTCAGAATCTAGATGGACACTCCTTTGATGGATGTCATTTTCAATAGCAGCTTTTTTTCTCTCATGTGAAAGGGTTTGTGTTTATGAGAGACTTGGAAAGTATAAATGAGTAAAAGGAAAGAAGACCCTACCGATAAACATGACCCAAAACCAGCTCTTGCTAACCGTTGGGTATATTTATTTCCTCTCTTTTCAGGGCATACCTTGAAGTTTTTAAATTATAAAAGTAGCATCACAACGTTGAACTATATAAAGGAAAGTTAAAATGGGTCTCTTCCCTCAGGCTCACCCCCAGAGTAACCGCTTGTAACACGGTGCATGCCTCGAGGTGTGTGCACACGCGCATGGGCGCGCCCTCCTTTCCTCCCGGTGTCTCAGGATGGCGTGGAATAACTGACCTAACGCGCTGCTTCCTGATGAACATCTATCTTGCTTCAGATGTTTTGCTCTTACAAATAAGATTGCGTTGAAGATTCTCTGACATCCATCCTTGGCCTCTTGGGCAAGCACTTCCGTAGGATTGAGTCCAAATATTGGAAGTCCTGACTTAAGAATTGGAGCACATTACACACCGACAGCCGCTGCCAAACAGTCCTTCAGAGCAATGGTGCTTCTGCCCGCGTCCGGCGACCGTGTGTGACAATATGCCTTTCTCCTACGTTCTTGCCGACACTGGATACGATTACTCTTTCATTTTTGCCAATCTGATAGGGTTAAAAATAGCATCTCGTTTCCTTTTGTGGTTCTCGGGTCGCCTTTGTGGTTCGAACATCTCTTTGTACGCTTTTTTCCGTTTGTTCGTCTTCGGCTGTGATCGGCTGTGACCAGCTGTTCAAACTTGGGTTTTCCAGTTGAGTGTGATACGTGTTTCCCCACATAGTTGCGTGGCCTTCAAAATTGTCATTTAATGACTGCAGAGCACTGTGTTGAGCGAATGCCCTATCATTTACTGAACCATGGCCCCGTGGTTGGAAATATAAGTTGCTTCCAGTCTTTCCTTTTTCTTTTTATTTATTTATTTATTTTTAGAGAGAGAGAGCGGCAAGGGGGGTCAGAGGGAGAGGGAGAGAGAGAATCTTAAGCAGGCTCCATGCCCAGCCCAGAGCCCAATGCAGGGCTCCATCTCACGACGCCAGGATCATGACCTGCACCAAAACCAAGAGTCGGACGCTTAACCGACTGAGCCACCCAGGCGCCCCAGTCTTTCCTGATTTTAATTAAGGTAGCCGTGAACATCTTTTGTCTATAATTGGAATAATATCTTAAAGTACATCAAAGGGTAAGTACTCTTAAGGCTTTTGATCTAGACCAGTATACTTAAAACCTTTTAAAATTGTAAAGCACTTGGAAATCGTCTGGTGCAATCCCCTCTCTAAATAGGGAAACAAGAGCGCCCGGCTAGCTCAGTCGGTAGAGCATGAGACTCTTAAATAGGGAAACAAGGCCCAGAGGGGAAGAGACTTCTGTGAGCACCCACGGCTAGCATGGGGCAGGTCTCTGACTCCTAGTCCAGTGTTACTTCCCCAGCCTACCAGCTTCTGTAATCCAGCAGCATTCACAGACACTGACCGAGGACCCGTCCTGGTGGGGCACCATGGTGGGTGCTGGGGGATGGGGATCCCGGAGCAGGAGTGGGAACACTGGACATAGACACAAAGCCAATGTGCCGTGTCGCTCCCCAGGCCCCGGCTCTGCCGGCCCCGGGCCGAGGCCCCGTCAGTGCGGGTCACCTAGCACCTGGTCACCTGGCAAGGACATCTAGTGCAGATGTTTTCTGCCTTCTCCCAGGCATTCCCTTAGAGGCTGGCGGAGGGGCCACTCCCTGTGCTCATCCCAGGTACCTGTTTGCTGTATTAGATGCCACCTAATGTTATAATCGGGCAGCGGGGTTTGTACAGCTTTTAAAGTGTTGGAACACCGTAACCAATTCCCTTATTGCCCTAGAAGACCACGGTCTTACCGCGAGGTTCACCTGGTATCAGTGGGAGAGGGGCCAGGCCCCCAGGCTGCAGACTTTTACAAAGTGTCCTGATGCCCAACGGTAACAGGGTTCGGGGAGGAGAGTGGCAGATGCCATTAGACATATGGACATCTCATTCTTCCACACACTCCTGTTGGGCGAGCTGCTCAGGAATTTGTCCCGGGGTGTCTGGCCCTGGGATGGGCCCTCTGCAGGCCCAGAAGAGCCAGTGGGAGGAGGCAGCCCGCCCTGATGTACAGGCGAGGCCCGGGGCTGGGGCGGGGCGTGCTCTCCGAGTGCTCCAGCTGGAACCGGAGCTCCTGTGGCCGTCTGGCTGCCCCAGCGGACCTATCCCTGGGAGAGACACAGCATCCGGGTTCTGTAGCATCTCCCGGGCTTGTCTGGCACGGAGGTTCCTACTGAGTCGAGGAGCACAGGGAGCGCCCGAAGCCAGGTATGCCCTGGTGTCGATTCCATTATGCAGCTGGTGCCACTGCCACGTGTGTGGCCAGGCCACACCTGGGGTTAGGTCACGTTGCTCTGCTCCTGTTGGGTTTCACTGTCCCTTGTACCAGCAGGCAGAGGCCAGTGCACAGTGTCCTTTGCCCTGCCACGCTAGCCACGCTAACCACGCTAACATGGACTTGCACAAACAGGCTCTTCAGCCCAGCGTCCTGGCACCTCGTGGCCCCGGTGTCCTGCCAGCATAGTGGCCTGCTGCACGAGGGGACACCCGCATGGGCTGGAGTGTTGCTGCCAGAGATGGGGGCCAGAGGCTCCTAGGGGAGGGGCTTGCGAGGGGGTCGGGGGCAGAGGATGGGAGAGGGCTGGGAACTGACCACTGTGCCCTGTGGGCAGGCGCCATGCTGGGCACTTTCCTTGTTGGCTTTTCTGGTTTCCACAGCCGCTCCAGGGCAGGTAATAGCTCCGTTTCACCGGTGCTGAAAGCAAGGCTGAGTGACCTGCCCAGGACCAGCACCGTGTGTTCAAAGTAGGACAAGCGAATCCACAAACAGTGCACAGGACGATCCCATTTTTATAAATCCATGTGTATGCACAGAAAAGAAAACCTAATGAGTACACATCCGTGTTAGTAGTTACCTCGGGAGGGTGAGGCTGCAAGATGTCTCTCTTGCCAAGTTGCATATTTCTGCAGCATGTGAAGTTCCCACAAGGCATTTACTTTGCTTTTGGAATCAGGAGAAAATAGTGATAGGTTTGTTGTTTTTTTATAACGTTCACATTCCAGAGCGCACTGTTCAAAGTTCCCCGCTGCCCAGCCCTGGCCTCGTGCAACGTGGGATAGGCTTGAGTCCTTGCCCTGCCCCTGGCCAGCTGTGTGGCCTCGGGCGCCCTGTTCCACCTTGATGGGTCTCAGTCTCCTCATCAGCGAGACAAGCACAGCTCTGCCTTGCAAGGTCACGGAGGGGATACAGAGCAAGCACGTGAAGTGCCCGGAGCATGTCGTTGTGATGGGTCTCGGCCATGAGCCACCCTGGGAATGCTCATCTTACCTCTGCTCCTGCCTTTATACCCCGACGGTTCCCCGGCAGCATCGTGCCTCTGCTCCGAGGCCGCTGCTCTCGGCCCCCTCCTCGGCCTGTGCTGCACCCCAGCTGGGTGTGATCTCACCTGCCCCATAAAACTCGGGGGCCTCTCCCACCCCCCAGGGAACGGGGTCTGACGTGGGGCCCGAGGGTCTGCGGCGTGTGGGTGTGATTTCTAATTGGCACAGAAAACCTCCCACAACGTCGATAGTTTTATTGCCGTTTTATATGTGAAGAGAGAGGCTGAGAGAGCGACCGGCCCCAGGTCACACAGCTGGTGGGTGATGGGAGCCGGGGTCTGGCCCCAGCTCTGGAGCCCGTGCTCCTTCCAGGCTGCCGCCCTGCCTCTCTCCAAAAGCACCTGCCTGGAATTCATTCCATGTGCGAGGACGCTGAGGCCCAGAGAGGCTAAGTCATGCCAGGGCCCCCCGCAGGTGGAGTCCTGAACCGTTTAGGACTGAAGACTGTCTCAATATAAGATCTAGGCATTGGAGGCCGGGGGCCTGGTGCCAGGGAAGTGTTAGGTTCGCTCTGTGAGCTTCCTCCACTGAGGGGGGCTGCCTGAGGGGAGCATGGCACCCAGAGGGTCATGGGCCTTGGTGTCGGCCGCAAGGGAAGTGCCATGGTCAGTCAGTGCTGCTGGCCGCGGGACCCGGTGACGGGGTAGGCGGAGTGGGAGGGAGGGAGGGAGGGAGGGAAGGCGTCCCCCGCGTGGCGCTGCGTCCTTCGGCATTTGCCCCTCGGTTCTGTCCGTGAGGGGGAGGGGTGGCTGAGCTCTCCAGACCATCGGGCACCACTTACCCTCGCTCTGCTAGAGAATGCCCGCTGTGCTCAGCCTCACCGGGCTCTCAAGAGTCTCACGGGTGGTGACAGACACGGAACCTTTGAAAAGGCCGCAGGTGCTGAGCAGAAGCGGGTATCACCGTTACGGCCCGATGGCATCAGGCCCTCGTCTGTGGGCTGACACAGTGCCCTCTGTCATTTCAGCTGAATAGCATTGGCAACTACTACAAGCCCTGGTTCTTCAAGCACGTGGAGAACTACCTGAAGACAAAGCGGGAGGGCCTGGAGTATATTCCCCTGAGACATTACTACCACCGCCACACGCGCAGCATCTTCTGGGAGCTCCAGGTGAGGCTCAGATTCCCCAGCCGGCCAGCACTGTAGGGCAAGAGGGGCCTAGTCCCAGGGACCCGGAGCACCCGTGGACACGGCACCACAGCGCTGTCCTCCGGGGGGAGCAGACAGCTCTCACTTGGGCTCAGCAGCCTGTCCCAGAGCATCTGCTCCGTGCCGGGCAGTGGGGCGCGGGCCGGGCACTTGGGAGCACATACACCTGCTCTGCCCTTGAGGAGCCGTAGCCTCACCAGGCCGACAGACCCTGGCACGGTGCAGGGCCACGGGAACGGGAAGGGGAGGCGGCTCGTTCTGCCCAAGGTCAGAGGTGGCCGTCGAGCTTGGCCTTGAAAGGTGAGCAGGGATTTGCTGTTCTGTGTGGAGGGGTGAGATGCAGTGACATTTAAAAGAGGGGCGACAGAGAAGGCCTCTGGGGGGGGGTGGAGAGGGACTTGTGCACAGGGACCTGACCACGGGGGGGTTCGGGGGGGGGGGACGAGCCAGAGCATGGGTCCTCAACTGGGCTACATGGGTTCTTTTTTCTTCTAAGTCATAGAACCTAGAAATAACCACTTTAATGTGTACCATTCAGTGGTATTTAGTACATTCGTCATGTTGTACAACTTGCACCAAAGTTGCTGAGGAGACGAACAGGAATCTGGAAGCGGTAATGAAGCCGCAGGAGGAGCCCCCCTCACCTCCGTCAACCCCAGACGGTCGTGGGAGAGGAAATGATGCCCCTGAGGAGGCCCGCAGGGACCAGCCAGCCCCCAGCTCAGAGCCGGCAGAGGAGGACAGTGTCCAGAGAAGAGACTGAGGATGGAGGGGCTTTGCTGATGTCAGACCACGAGAACATGGCGGAGGGCTTGGGAGATGAGGGGCCAGGGCTGGGTGGAGTCAGATTAGGACATGTTGCATCGTGGTAGCAGGTCACAGGGCACCTGGAGGCCGTGGTGACTAGGTTAAACCAGGCTGACAGGCATGAGGTTAGACCTGACAGTCTCCTAGGAGAAGGTGGGACATCCTAACTGTGGGCCCGTCTCTCAGGCTGAATGTGATGGGGACGTGGTGAGGGGTTGGAGGAGTGGGGAGCGGAGGGCCCATCAGCGCCTGCGAGCGCGGGGCTCCCCCACCTCCAAGAGGGCTCCCTTGTCAAGGCCCAGAGCGGTTGGTGGTCTGCCAAATGCAGAAGACACTGTAAGTCCCTCTTTGTCCCTGCCAAGAACAGTGTTAAGGTTGTGGGAGGTGTGTTTTTGTCAGGAGCAAGAGCGTTTAAGGGACAGGAAAAGAAAGAGGACCAGCAAGGGAGCCCGAGAAGAGCATCAAAGAGTACACAGTAACGGCTCCGTATGTGTTAGCGGAGACGCCGAGCACCACACACGCAGTACGTCGGCCTTCCTAACAGCCCCGGGGTGGGGGGCCTCGTGTCGGTTCCATTCTCCAGATGGGGGGAACTGAGGCTTAGGTCATCCAGAGTAACACAACTCAGGAAGAGATCCAGTATAGTTATCTCTTGCAGCATAATGAACTACCCCAAACTTAGAGGATTAAAACAACTGACAATTTCTTCTTATTTTCTGTTCTCTCAGTTTTCTGAGGGCAGGGATTGGGGAGGGACTAATCTGGGTGACTCTGGCTCAGGGTTGCAGTCCAGTGTCATCTGGAGGCTTGCGTGGGGATGGAGGATCTGTTCTCCAGAAGGTTCCCTCACACGGTTGTTAACAAGAGGCCTCCGTTCCTTGCCACGTGGGCTGCTTGAGTGTCCTCATGACAGGGCAGTGGGAGCTGTCCAGGAGAGAGACCAAGGAGGAGCCTCGAGGCCTTACAGGGCCCGTCTCCTCACACTCCGCCAGCCCCGCTGGACGCTGTCAGAGCAAGTCCAGCCCCCACTCGGGGAGGCGAATCACGCTCCACCTCTTTTGAAGAAAGGAGTAGCAAAGCATCTGTGGGTGTTTTGCTTTTTGTTTTTAATTCAAGTTAGTTAACATATAATGTAGTATTGGTTTCAGGAGTAAGAATTTGTGTGTTGTTGTTTTTTTTAACCACAGAGCTAGGACTCACGATGAGGTTTGTCTTATATTTCTGTGCCGTGAGGCACTGGCTGTCCTTCCCGAGGTGAAAGGAAGAGTCTGGTAGGACGGGTGTCTTACAACTGAGATTTGCGCACAGGGCATCTGGGCGGAGCACCATGGCATCCACCACAGTAGAGTTGCAGAAGCCCAGACTTCTAGAAAGAAGGGGTAATAAACAATGTCAAGTGCATGCCTTTTCCCCCTCCCCTGGGGTGAACTCCTCCTCCCTCAGGCAGCCCTCCACCCTGGTTCCTCCTTGCTGAATCCACCCTTGACTCAATCACAGGTGACCTAGGCTGATGCTGAACCTCTCGGTCCGATCCTGTCACCCTGGGGCCAGGCCTTCCTTCACCCAGCTCAGTTAATCAGTAATATTTGGGGTCAAGGCCAGCCACATGATCTGCAGGGCCCGGTGCAAAAAGCAGGGAAAGAGTACCGTCAAAGATAGTACCGTGGTCTCTCTGAAGTTTGCTATTTAATGTTCTAAGTAAAGAAAAATTAATAATTTAAATTATTGGAACGAATTTACTGTTCATCTCTTATTAGGAGTATTTAACTCTTCATGCGTATGTGTTTCCTTCTTAGTGGACCAGTTGCACAAAACTAGCTCAATTGTGTTTATCTCCCTTCCTGGTAAATTCACATTCTCTCAATACTCCAGCGTAGCTTAGTGATGGGTAAGGAAGGACTGAAGGGAAAGAGGACTCTGGGCAGCCCGCTCTTTCCCTTCCCTTTTCTGTCCTCCTTTTCCGCCAGTGTAAGTGGTTGGCTGATACAGGGAGGTAGCACCGGAGAGGGTTCTTGTGATTCGTGTCTCTTTTTAATGCCATTGCCACAGGGCCTGCATTTGGGGCTTGGGGTCCTGGCTCAGGCCAGGCCCCTGGATCTGTTGTGGGGCCCTGCAGAGCAGAGCAGGCTGGTAGCAGACTGGACCCAGGTAAATGGCAAGGGCAGGCAGAGACTGGGGGACCGGGAGTAAAGTCAGGGACACGGGGCCTGGGGTCACCCAGAGGCAGAGGGATGAGAAGAGGAGGTCGGGGCTTACTGTTTAAAACTTGAACTTTTCTGAGGTTGAGATTTTGGAAAAGGAATGGTTCTAGCTGATCCTTTCGGCTAACAATTGACTGTTTTTAAGGGAAGAATACAAATGGCTTTTAAACATGAGAGAGATGATGGGTGTCACTCCATTAAAGCCGGGCAAAACAAAACTGCAGGAGTCACATCTCTCACCCGCAGGATGATGGCGAGGCAGAATTTTGACGACGCTGTTTGGCCTGGGTGTGGGGAAACAGCACTCCCTGGTGTCATTTGGGAGAGTGTGACATGGCACACGCTCTTGAAATAGTATCTACTAAAATGGCACACACTGAACCAGAATTTTCCACTTCTTGGAGTTTATTTTACAGATAAACGAAGGTGTAAATGGGCAAAGGCGCATGTAGAAAGGATACTCACTGGAATAGTCTGGAAATCATCTAAGTGCTTATCTGTACAGAACTGATTCAGTCACTTAAGGTCCATCCACACAGGAGGGCAGTGTAAAGGGCCAGATGCTAGTTTGGGTTTTGTGGACCATGAGGTCTCTCTAGAGGCCGATCTGCCCTCACAGCCTGAAAGCCCCCACAGACAGTGTGTAAACACACGGGCATGGTTGTGTCCCAGTAGAGCTTTATTTGTGGGCCAGGTTTGTCCGAGGGGCCATAGTTTGTGGGTCCCCGCGGGGCAGCGGTAGCAGCCCCGAGCAAGCGCGTGCTGGCTGGCTGCACACGAGGCACAGGGGGAGGGAGAAGCACGAGGCTGTCAGACCCCGTCTGTGAGCTGTTGGCTTGTACGCCCGTCCGCGTGTCTGCGCATCAGGTGTCTCTAGAAAGGGACACAGATCATTCCTAACAGTGGCTGCCTTTGGGGAGGGGACAGAAGTCAGGTTGGGGAAGAATGAAGTGGGGTCAGGACTAGGGGGGAAATGGGGTGAGGACATGAAAGGAGGCCTAACCTTTGGATGGCTGGGATTTCTGCTGTGGGCATGTGTGACTTTTCCAAAAACAAGCGAGGAAACAATAAAAGCCAAGCCACACATTGTTCTCCGGTCATGTGCTGGCCTCAGTGTAGGTGCCAGGATCTAAGAGCCGAGGAGAGCTGGGTGCAGGTGGGTCCCTCCCTCGTAGGAGTGGGCTGCCAGTCGGAGAGCTGGCTCCAGGGCAGAGAGGGAGGGTCACTCGGCTTCCAAAGCTTAGCACCCGGGTTCCTTTGGGAAGCCACCCCTGACCCCGAGTCTGATGTGGGCCCTGCGTCATTTTGTCCCAGCTCTTCCCACACTGTAGTCCTCTGGCCTGTCTCTTTGACTGGAGGACAGGGATAGGGACCGTGTCTCATTTATCTTGCTTTCCCCAGCACCCAGCATGGAACCTCGTACCTGACCTCATAGGCACCTCATAATTGTTTAATGAATAAAGGAATGTCCTTGGGGGCACCTGGGTGGCTCAGTTGGGTGACCCTTGATTTCGTCTGACCCTTGATTTCGGCTCGTGCCCTGGTCTCCGTGTGGTCAGATGGAGCCTCACATCCGACCCCGTGCTCAGCGCAGAATCTGCTTGTCTCTCCCTCTGCTCCTCCCCCAGTTCATGCGCAGGTACTCGCTCCAAGAATGCTACCCCATTCTTGAAGCCAAGGACATTGCTTTACATTCGGGAAGACAGGCTTGGAGCAAGGGAGGAAGATAATGAGTGGAGGGAGGCCAGAGTCTCGGCTGTTGGGACCAGGCAGGATGGCCAGCGGGTGGATGGTGAGCTGGTGAGCTGGTGGGCGGCATGGGGTATTGTCGGAAGCAGTGCTGAGGGAAGGGGCTCCTCCCCGGTGGTGGGTTGAGCATGGAAGAAGAAGAGCAGCCTCTGCTCAGGAGGGTCTCCAGGGAGGCTGAGTTGGGGGAGGCAGGCAAGGTAGCGCTGTGCAGGGCCACAGGCACGAGAAGAGAAGTGGCTAATTCTGCCTAGGGTTGGAGGTTAGCTGTCAGGCTTGGCCTTGAAAGATGACAGAGAATTTGCTTTTGTGCGTGGAGGGGTGGGGAGCAGTAACATTTTAAATAGGAGTCTGAGAAGGCCTCTCAGGAGACGCTGTGAACCAGTGGGCTCATGGATGACCCTGAGCCAGACCTTGCCCACCCCGGTGACAGCGGCCCCTGGCTGTGTGACATTGGGGAAATTGCTTAAGCTCTCTGATGATCTTCTCATTCAGTGACACTTTCTCGACCATTTACAAAATGCCGTCTGTGTGCCTGCCACTCGGACCTCAACGACAGCAATTATAGTTATCTTGTTTTGCTCCCGGCACTGGGCTGTGGGCCTTCCAGTTGGTATCTCATTATTCCCTCAAATCCTGTTTTACAGATAAGGAAACTAAGCTCAAAGAGGTTAAGTAACTAGCCCAAGGTCATTGCAGCAGGTAAATGCCAGAGCTGAGACTCAAACCCAGACCCAGCTGGGCGAACCGTGGGTACCACCGTTCCCCTCCAGACAGGAGGAGTGGGCCCTGTCCTACGGAACGCTGAATGAGGACCTGGCCCCTGGCCCGTGGAGATACCCGGCCCTGTTGGCCCCTTCTCTCCATTGCCAACCTTTGTCTTTCAGGACATCATCCCCTTTGGCAACAACCCCATCTTCCGCTACCTCTTTGGTTGGATGGTGCCTCCCAAGATCTCCCTCCTGAAGCTGACCCAGGGCGAGACCCTGCGCAAGCTGTATGAGCAGCACCACGTGGTGCAGGACATGCTGGTGCCCATGAAGTGCCTGTCGCAGGCGGTGCACACCTTCCACAACGACATCCACGTGAGCCGGGGACGGCACCCTCTGGGCTTCAGTGTTCCCAGCTGTAAAATGGGCCCGCTCCGTGATGGCCCTGAGAGGAGAGAAGGCATGGGGGCTGCTGCTGAGCACTTCTGTGAACTGTTCACGTTTGTGCCCTCTAACGCGGCAAAGTGGAGGCGCTGTCGGCCATAGCCTCGGGGATCAGGAGCAGAGCTGTGGGCAGCCAGAGAGAGGGGTCTCTGGGTGGGGGTGGAGTGGGCCCGCCATGAGCCTGGCACCTGTTGGAGAAAAAACACCAACGCCCCTCTCCCTGGTCCACCCAGGTCTACCCCATCTGGCTGTGCCCGTTCATCCTGCCCAGCCAGCCGGGCCTGGTGCACCCCAAGGGAGATGAGGCCGAGCTCTATGTTGACATTGGAGCATATGGGGAGCCACGCGTGAAGCACTTTGAAGCCAGGTCGTGCATGCGGCAGTTGGAGAAGTTCGTCCGAAGCGTGCATGGGTGAGTGGCCCAGAGCGTGGCATGCTTTCTCCGGCCGCCAGCCCCAGGGTGCTGCTGCCGGGGGTGTAGAGTAAGGTCAAGGTGGCCAGCCCCGAGCCAGCCCCGCTGGTTGCTGAGGGAGTGTGGAGCCATAGGGGCCTCTGGTTTGGAAAGTACCTTGAGAAAGTCTGGAGGTGGGATTTCTCACCCCTCTTCCTCACAGCCCTCCCATGAGCACACCAGCATCCCCCAGGTGCTCGGGCCAGAGCCCCGGGATCACCCTGCTCCGCGCCCCAGGGCAGATGGTGGTGTGGTTTTAGATAGGTTCCGGGCTGCTACTCGGGGTTGGAGGAGCTCAGCGAAGGAGGGAGGGATTCGTGACTGAAAGCCGCACAGAGGCCCAGGACAGCGTAGCCCAGAAACCAGCCTGGAACAAACCCTCGATGTATTTAATACATGGACACATCTCAGAATAGTTACGCTGATTGAAAAAACCAGGAAAAAGGAGTACTATGTGATTCCAGGTATACGAAAGTCCCGAATCCACAGTGACAGAAAGCTGAGCCGCCTGGGTGGTGGAGGGCAACGGATGACATGGGGCCATGATCAAAGTTTGGGGGGTGATGGATGTGGGGGCAAGTGTAAACGAGAAATCCTCCACGAGCGCTTCCTGCGGCTCATCGGGGACACAGCCGGGGCCTCTCGGGTCCCTTCCCCTCCCTTCAGCCTCCCCGTCCTGTGCTTCCCAGGTTCCAGATGCTGTATGCCGACTGCTACATGAGCCGGGAGGAGTTCTGGGAGATGTTCGACGGCTCCCTGTACCACAGGCTGCGGGAGCGGCTCGGCTGCCAGGACGCCTTCCCCGAGGTGTACGACAAGATCTGCAAGGCCGCCAGGCACTGAGCGTGGGCCCGCCCGGAAAGAGACAGACATGTGGGTGGGCCCTGTCCCCAGGTCCAGGAGGCATCTTCTCTTCACTCAAGCTTGACTGCTCTCCCAGATCCACGCTTCCAGAAAGAACCCCCTCCAGAAATCCCACCGGACTGCCCCGACGGCTAGCTCTGGCTCCCAGAGGCAGCCGAGTGGAGGGCAACGGATGTGGGCTCTGGAGTCAGACGTACCTGAGTCCCGTTCCCAGTTCAGCCCCTCGTGAGCTGTGTGACTCTGGGCGAGTCACTCAGCCCCTCCGGACCCAGCTGTCCACCTGGTGAAGGGGGTCACAGTGCCTGCCCGCGGGCCGTGGGCATCGGGGTCCGGCGGCGGTCTGGCGGCAGGTGCTGAGGGCCGTAGCAGCGCTGACTCTGGCTTCCCGCTCAGCGCCGAGTCCAGGAAGGCCCCGCGTGAGGTCACCTGGGCGCAGGTCTGGCTGGAAGGGTGAGGGGATGCTCCAGCGTCGCACCCGCCATTGCTTCAGTCGGCCAGACGCACCCCTCACAGACAGACGGAAGGAAGGTTCCTCTCCCTCCCCGGGGTCTCCGGAGGGCAACAGATGGGGCAGGCAGGCCCAAGACGTGCTGTGCCAAAGCCAGGTCCCAGTCCAAAGTTCCCTGTGCCGTCCTTGGTGACGCCCTGCCCCTTCCTCCTTCCGGCCCACCGCAGCCATCACCCACGTCTCAGAGAGGACCGTGTCCTCGAAGACATCTCATGGCTGCCTCCTGTCCCAGCCCAGGCGGTGTGGCTCCCGCTCTGACCTGGGGCCGGAGCACCTGCGCCCATCCTTGGCTCCCCGACCCTCCGTGCCTCTTTTGGGCCCCAGAGCCTGCCTAGTCACGGGGGGCGGGGGCTGCATCTACACTGCTCTGCAGCCTGGGGTGGGGGGTGGGGGGTGGACCCCACCAAGCAGGAAGATGGAGGTTCAGTGCGGAGTCTCACTGTGGGGCCCCAAGGAAAGACCATCAGCTTGATTTCTCCAACCACTCCTCCATTCGTTCGCCCCCGCCCATAGCTGTAGTTAATTTCAGTGCCTTACAAATCCTAAGCTCAGAGAAAATTAGCCCCGTTTCCCTTCCAGAAGGAAAGGAGCCTCCCTAGGTCCTTCCTGACTTGTTAAAAGCCTGGTTGGTTATGCAACTCCATCTGAAGAACGGCCCGTCCCCAGCTGAGGACCCAGCCTCTGAGAAGGAAGCGTGTCGTGTAGGGAGCTGGGATGGAGTGAACCGTGCCAGGCAGTGACCTGCTGAGAGCAAGAGCGAGCACTGCACTAGGAGGCAGAAGCTGGCTCTCAGTCCCTGCTGGCTTGTCAGCAAGCCGTGTGACCGTGGGCGAGTCATCTGGCCCTCGGAGCTGCGGCCCCTCACCTCGCCAGGCCCTTCCGCTGTGGGAGCGCATGACTGTCCTAGACCGTGTGCTTGCAGTGCCGCTCAAGGCCAGACCAAACCTAAACCCTCCACGTGGGCGCTGTAAGGTCCTTCCTTCAGTCCAAGGCCAGCTCTCCTGTCACTCAGAGAAGCGCACCTATGGCACGCAGGGAAGGGTCTGCGTCTTGTCACTGCAGGTTGCCAGAATCCCGATGGAGCCAGGCTTTCCCCGGGGGGATGCTCAGCTATCCCCCTGCAGCCTCGGCACACTGCCAGGTGTCCTCGCATGGTCCCGTGAGTGCTGGGCGCGTTCGTGACACTCAGAAGGCAAAGGAACCCCCTCCCCCTCCCCTTACCCATTTGGCCTCTGGAGGGGGCATGAGAAGAATAAGAAACCTCATTCTCCAGCTTGTCTGCAGAGCACGTGAATTCCGGCCTTCGCCCTCCTGGTGGGCGCCTGCGTTTCCCGCTCGATGCTAAACTGATGATCCTACTTCTTGTGGAGGAATGGTTAGCCCGAGCAGAGGGGCCCGGCCAAGAAGGCCCTGGCGTCCCACCAGAGGGGCCTCCGTCCTTAAGCCGCCGGGAGGGTAGCCAGAGATGCTAGCAGCCTCTACCGCCCTTAGCCCTAGAAAAACCAAAATCCTGCCCTTCACAGACCTCACCCGGAAACGGGGGCTCGGAAGGGAGGGTCTCGGGATCACAGCAGCCTCAGGTTTACGTTTTGCTCCCATCATATGGTGACTTGCAAGCACGGCAGGCCGCGCGACCGGCTTTTTCCCGTAGCCAGCCCCATCCCCGTCCATCCATGTGGTGGTTTCAGGGGGAGTGAAACTTGGCACTGGGGTGAGTGTGTGTGCAAAGTAAAGGAATAGGCCTTTCCCCTCCAGAGCCCCGAGTTTCTTGGCTGCACGAAGGTTTTCTGTAGAATCTGAGTTGCAGCCAGTTTCTTTGGCTGGAAGGATGCATCATTTCATTAGCTGTTACAGAAGGGGAAGGGGTGGGGGATGCGTGCGGCAGTGCATGGTGTGTGGTTTTTATTTTTCCCATGACCACGGGGACCAAGGAGAAAGGCCCGAGTGTCCCCGAGCAGGCTCTTGCAGCCGCAGGAGCTGTGCTTGCTGTCGGACACACTTCATGTCCCTGTGGCTGCGTGGCCGCTGCTTCTATACAAATAAAAGCGTGACCTGGAGACTAGCCTTCGTCGTTTCTTGTTGGAGGCTCGGGCTCCGGCGCCGGTGGGTTCCCCCTCTGGACCATGGACAAGGACTGAAGGACGACGGGGGAGGGCCGGGGATCGTGGGCGCTTTTCCCCGTTTTTGGACGTCTGCCGCTGGTCGCAATGTGACCTGGCGTAGGTGTGAATGGGATGCCGCTGACCGCAGGGGGAGAGGCTAGAAGCCAGGCGACCAGTGAGAAGGGCCCAGGGAGGGGTGACGGTAGCTCGGATCAGGGAGGGGACGACTTCTTAGGGTGTCAGATGTGGTCATCAGGAGCTGCAGTCCTGATTGTCCGCTTGGTCACTAAAATCCCTTCTTCGAGCTGCTAGAACTGCCTTCCCCAGCCTCCCTTGCACTCAGGTGTCTCTGGTCTTCAGGAGATGTGAACAGAAGTGGGGAAGACCTCCCACATGAGGTTCCGGCACTTTCCCCTTAGCTGGATGCCAGTGACAACCAGGCCATACGCTTTGGCAGGGTCACTAGTTGGAAGGAGCCCGAATCCCTGAGTAACTGTAGTACTGCTTATCACCTGAGCCCTGGCCTGGCCTATTCCAGGAGCAAGAAATAGAGCTTTGTAGCTGAGTCACTACTACTTGGGAGTGTACGCTAGAGCTCCTGAAGTCACCCAAGTTGGCTGTCAGGCCTAAATGAGCAGAGATAAAAGAGCTGAGTTTGGTACACATGGA
Source organism: Phoca vitulina (assembly GCF_004348235.1). Classification (NCBI taxonomy): domain Eukaryota; kingdom Metazoa; phylum Chordata; class Mammalia; order Carnivora; family Phocidae; genus Phoca; species Phoca vitulina. The sequence goes on from NW_022589705.1 coordinate 57,858,402, forward strand.
TATACGTGATGGACATTTTCCTAAAATATGTGTGATATGAGGGTCCCATCCTAAGGTTATTTGGGAAGAACCCTTTAGGATGTTTCCGGTCGTTCAGTCTCACAAGTCTGGATTTTTGTGAACTCTCCTTAAATGAGGAGAAATCTTTAATGTTCCTTAAAATAGAATTTGTATCTTAAGCCTTAAATGCCACATGACACACAATCTCGGATTTTTTTTTAAGATTTTATTTATTTGAGAGAGCGAGAGACAGAGCATGAGCTGGGGGTAGGGTCAGAGGGAGAAGCAGACTCCCCGCTGAGCAGGGAGCCCGATGCGGGGCTCGATCCCAGGAGCCCAAGATCACGACCCGAGTCGAAGGCAGACGCTCAACTGACTGAGCCACCCATGTGCCCCTCGTATTGGATCTTCATCCTGTACCAGAAGCAGGTCAGTTTATACCCCCATTTTACAGGTGAGAAAGTGAGGCTCAAGGAAGGTCAAGTGATTTGCCTGAAGGCCACATGGACGCTATTAACAAATTAAACAAGGATGCAGAGCTGTATCTCATCTTAGAGCACAGAAGTAGGGAATGAGCCTCAGCACCAGCTGAGACAGCCGCTCCAGCTCTGGAAGCAGTGAAATGAGCCCCCGTGGCTGGGTCTCACCTGTAGTGGGAGGTCAGAGCTCATGGCATGATCTGCAGAGAAGGGAGGCAGGGAGGGCTCGGCTCTGACTCGGGGCTTTTCCTTCCACCGGAGCCGCTCTTGTCTAAACAGACCCTCAGTCCACACACACAGTGTCCACACACTGGCATTCATGCCAGAGTAGCAACAGTTGGTTTTCCAAACTTGGCTTAGTAGTGTGAAAAATCACACTACGCAAGTTAAATGTGGATGTATTTTTAAACTAGGCTTCCTAGTCCTGTCTTGGTGATTAAATGGTCTAACAGGTTTCATCCTGCATGACTAGTCAAATTATTCAGGTGACTGCCCAGGCAGGCTGTGTTGAGAAAGAGAGTGAGGCTTTGTTGAGGTCTAGGAAGGGGTATTTCAATGGTGCTAGGGATGTGTATGTTGAAGCCCTAGTGTCCTGGTACTGGGAGGTGGGGCCTTCTGGAAGTAAGCGTGTCAGGAGGGTGGAATCCCCGTGATGGGGTTAGTGTCCTTAGAAGAAGAAACTCCAGAGATCTAGCCCTCTCTCTGATCGCTGCCATGTGAGGATACAAGATGTCCATCTGCAAACCAGGAGGAGGGCTCTTACCAGACACGGGATCTGCTGGCACCTTGATCTTGGACTTGTCAGCCTCCAGAACCGTGAGACATAAATGTTGTTTAATTCACCCAGTCTCTGGTAAGTTGTTATAGCAGCTTAAACAGCTGACAACAGATGGTGTGAAGATTGTTGACCCAGCGGACCCAGAAATAGTTGAATCCTGCTCTGTCCATCACCTCTTCTCCCCACGGGGTTCCCTAGGGAGCAGTCCCAAGGGAATGAGTTTTTTAATGGGGCACTGCAAGGTAATAGAAAAAATATATAGTGGTCTCTGTCCCCAGTTCTTGGTATAGGGCTTCTAAAAAAACCTTTGTAATTTCCTAAGTGATGAAAGCACTAGAAACATCTTTTATTCTAATATTTGGCCTTTGACCCTGATTCCTGACTCTGAATCTAAATCCTAAATCCCTTGAAATTTCCTCGGTGATAGGAGTATCTTTTGTCCTAATGAAGCAACTCTGGGTGGGCTCCTGGTGGGCTCAGGGATGGAGCACCAAGGGTCAAATTAGAGAAGGTGAAACTCCCTTTAGGGCCAAAGGACCATGGCAGGGCCAGCAGCAGGGGCCAGGCTTGCTGAGGCCCAGGGCAGGCATCGAGGAGCCCATATTACAAGGATTCAGGACATGAGCTTGGAACAGGAGGGGCTTTCCCTGTCACCTGGCCTGGCTGTTGTGCCTGGGTCACTGTGGACTTTAGGTACAAGGCACTGGAGAGGGTTCCTGGCGGTCAAAACCATCACCCTCGTTTACTGAGAACCTAACACAGCCAATAAAAGTCTCATCCTATTAACTATGTTAGCTAAAGCCTAAGTGCTGTGCAACCTAGGGAAACTTGTGCCTTCTCTGAGCCTGTTTCCTCTTGCAAAAGCCAGCTGTGCTTGATCGTGCTGAGGTATTAGATGACCAGCTACTTAGCTGCAACAGGACTGCCTATGTGAGATGCCCACTCATTGTTATGTTACCTGTGGTCCAGATTGCAGGATGGTGCTGGAGTCACCAGTCTGGTGACATGGCTTATGAAAGGCAGTTTTTGCCCTGCTCAGGGCTTCCCACAACCTGGCAGGACTTTATATTCAACTGGAAGAAACTGCTACCCTCCTAAGCAACCAGGGAGTTGCTAGATCCTGATGTGGAGGATGTCATGTGCCAGAGTGCTCACCCCAGTCTTCTGTGGACTACTGCAAGAGATTGAACTAGAATTGACAGTGGGCAAACCTTTACCCTGCTGTGGAACTCTTTTCCTCCAAAGCTTTTAGTCTAACATATCACAAACAGGGTTTGTACTTAGGTTCAAGCAGGGCAAAGCTAAGAGCCCAGCCCTCATGGCCAGCCCTCCTGCCTTCCTTCCCCAGAGGTCAAGGGACGCCTCAGTAGAGCCCAGTTAGCAGACCTCAGCTCTCCTTATAGCCCTGCCCAGGCAAAAGGGCAAAGGTCACAAGGAAACCGGATTTCAGCTCAGCGTCCATAGGACGCTTTTGCAGGCACGGCTGCCCTCTGCCGGATGGGACTGTCTGGTCGGTGCGTCAGGAGCTGGACAGACAGTTAACCGTTGTGGAGGAAAGCAGTGGTCTCCGAAGTGAGATGCCCAAGCCAGCGGTCTGGCAAGGTGACACAGTGGGAAGCTAGAAAAAAATATCAGTGCTTGTGTTGGTCTGGGTCAGAAGCAGACCCTGAGACAAGGATTTGGGCGCAAGCCATTCATTTGGGTGGTGAAGAAAACAGCAGGAGATGGAGGAAGAGGTGAGAGCCAAGAAAGTGTGCATTGTCAACAGGTTACCACTGTGGGCAAGGGGGGTTGAGTTGTGTGGGGAAAACTCTGAAAGCCAGAGTAAAACATACACCTCAGAGTTCTAGGTGTATGTTTAGGTCTAGGAGTGAGTTTGCCGGGTGTTTACATGCCAACGCCGTCAGTCACATTTGAGGACAGCTCCTGAGGGATGTTAATTCCTGTGGCACTTCGACCTTCCGTGGAAAGGAAGCCTTCCATGGCAGCCAGAGAATCTTTCACTCCGTTATGGCTGGATGTCCCTTCCTAGCATTTACACGACTTTTGTAACGTATAGAAGTGCACTGGTATTTCGAGACAAAGTACTTAAAGGAATTGCCTCATTTAAAGTTGTCACACAGGTTTCTCTTACAAAAAGGCAAGCATTCCACAAAATTGTTAACCTGCTCTATGCTGACAGTGATCGTCAGCAATGTGACCGCTAACAAGTGTATTTGAAAAAAATGTACTTATTCTATAAGGTAAAGCAATCTTTTAAAAAAGTTTTGTTGTATATATTTTTTAACTTTTTATTTTGAATTAATTTTAGACTTGTGGAAAAGTTGCAATGACTATATAGAGTTCCCATGCCCCCCCACCCAGCTCCCTCCAACATTAGCATCTTCTACATAACCACAGTAGAATTATCAAAACCAAGAAATTAACATCAGCATCCTGTTATTAACTAAACCACAGACCTTATTTTTATCTCACCGGTTTTTACAGGAATGTTCCTTTCCTTTCCAGAATCCCATCTAGGATTCTACATTGCTCTTAGTTGTTAATTATTTTCTTCCAAACTGTAATCATTTATATCTAATAAACTGCACATGGTTCAACTGTACAATTTGGCCAGACTCAATATTTGTATGGACACACCACAGTTGTTTATTCATTCACCTGTTGATGGACATTTGGACTCTTTCTAGTTTGCAGCCAACACAAATAAAGTGGCTGGGAACATTACAGTCTTTGTGTGGACATATGCTCTCATTCTTTTGGGTAAATACCCAGGAGAGGAAAGACTGGATTAGATGGTAGGTGTGCAGTTAGTTTTTGGCCAAACTGTTTTCCAAAGTAGTTGAATCACTTTACATTTTCCACCAGCAGTGTATGAGAGTTCCAGTTTCTCCACATCCTCACCAACACTGGGCATGGTCAGTCTTTTTAATTTCAGCTTTTTTAATAGGTGGGTAGTGATATCTCATTGTAGTTTTAATCTGCATTTCCTTAATGACTAATGTATATATTCTGGAGATAAATCCTTTATCAGATCTATGATTTGCAAATATTTTCTCCCAGCCTATGGCCTGTCTTTCCATTCTCTTAATAGTGTCTTTGGAAAAAACAGAATTTTTTAATTTTAATTAAGTTCAATTTAAAAATTTAACAATTTGTTCATATCATACCGAAGTATGATCTACAGAATAGCAAATAGTTACATTTGTATCTAAGAAATTTCAGCCTGATCTACAGTCCAAAGGTTTTCCTCCTATGCTTTCTTAATTTAGGTTTTACATTTCGGGTTATGATTCATTTTGAGTTAATTTTTGTATATGACTTGAGTCATTGCTCACAGTTCATTTTTTTTGCATATTGATATTCAATAATTCCAGCACCATCTGTTGAGAGGATTATTCTTTTTCCACTGAACTGTCTTTTCATCTTTGTTGAAAATCAGTTGTCCACTGGTGTGGGTCTGTTTCTACATTTTCTATTCTGTTCCTTTAATCTGTCAATCTTGACACCCATTTCATGCTATGGAATAAAGTAATGCTATTCCTCCAGCTTTGTTCCTCTTTTTCAAAGTTGTTTTGGCTATTTTATGTCTTTTATATTTCCTTGTTTTTAGGATCAGTTTGTCGACTTAAAAACAATTACTGGGATTTTGATTGATATTGCATTGAGTCTACAGATCAATTTGGGGGGAACAGATATCTTAGGAACATTGAGTCTTTTGATCCCGAACATGGCATATCTCTCCTTTATTTAAGTCTTCTTTAATTTCTCTCAGCAGTATTTTGTAGTTTTCAGTGTAAACATCTTATACTCCTTTTGTCAAATTTATACCTAAATATTTCATAGTTTTGAGGCTATCATAAGTGGCATTTTAGATTTTCAATTTTTTATTATCACTAATATATAGAAATACTTGATTTTGATATATTGATCTTATTTCCTGAAAATTTGCTAAGCTGATTTATTAGATCTAGTTTGCACCCATTATGACTCATCAACTTTTTTGAGGATTCACAGGATTTTTTTTCACATAGGCAACATGTCTGTGAATAAAGACAGTTTTACTTCTTCTAAAAAAGTCATTTTGACATGAGTGAGAAGGTAACTGCTTTTTGTAAGGCACTCACACTCTGAAGAGTAAGAGTATTTCTCATCATTACTGGGGTTTTGTGGCTGAGGCTGTGGTGTCCCAGCCTCCTTTTTTTCTAGGGACGACACAATCCTGCCACCCTACACAATCTCTTACCAACAAAAAACAGTGAAGGAAGTAGCTCAGGACATTGTGACCAACCCCACAGACCCATCTTTGGGCTAGACTGGTGTGCACACAAGGCCGAACTCCACGGTTGAAACTGATTGTTTCCAAACTGCACATGGCCTGGGGGCCAGCAGCCTCCTCATAGTAGTGTTAGGCCCTGCTGGGCTTCCAGAAGCATCCTGGATGGAGATGAAGAGTTCCCAAAGGGGGCCTACAGCTGTCTTCTGACATATGCTACACTTTTCAGCCTCTTTCTGGATTTTAATAATCAGGGAGTCAAGCGATTTGGCTTTAGAATAGAGGAGGTTCCATTAGTCCATCAGCTCCCACGTTCGTGCCACTGGCTAATTTGAATTCTCAAGATAGTTGATCTTCCATATCAAAAGATATCTGGCCCCGTCTGTCCTAGCAGACATCGTGACCTCCAGGTGGATGTCTCCAGCAAAAGTGATCTCACCGTATCCCTCCCCTCTCCCAGGCATTCCCATGTGTCCTTTCTCTAAGACCCTCCCCACCCTCCCAATTCCCATTCCTACCCTCCCATCCCCAAATTTGTCTTCAGGCCTTTGGGCCCTCTGGTCATCACAGGCTGTCCTTCATATGCAGCTTTAAGGAGTAGGATCTGAATTGTAATCCACCATTGGCGGGCACTTCCCCTTGGTAAAAGGTGTGATCCTTTCCCTTTAAAAAGACAGAAAGAGAACATGAAACTGGTCCCTGGGAAGGACTGAGCCACCATCCTTGGAAGGGCACCGAGGGTGGGGGGTGATGAACAGGTACCCGTTGGCTGTGCTTCCCAAGGGATCCTATATTGGGTAAGAGGATGACCTCCAGCAAAAACAGCCTGGTTCTAGAGAGGAGATTCCTTTCCTTTGCACCTAGTTTGGTTCATCAGAGCCCCCAAGTTGGTTTGTAAGAACTTCAAGTACAAAAATCCTAGCACTTGAAAGATCATCTAGGGGTGCCTGGGTGGCTCAGGTCATGATGCCAGGGTCCTGGGATCGAGCCCCGCATCAGGCACCCTGCTCGCGGGGAGCCTGCTTCTCCCTCTCCCTGTACTGTTCCCTTGCTTGTGCTCTCTCTCTCCGTCAAATAAATAAATAAAATCTTTAAAGAAAAAAAATATATCATCTAGCCCACCTTGAGAGGGAGACTGAGGACCAGGGTGAGGAGAGAAGTGGCCTGAGGTTACCCTGGTGGTCAGAGTCAGGGCCAGAATTCTAGCCCAGAGCCCCTGACCTCAGTCTAGTGTCCCTTGCATTGTTCTGATTCTTTCCTCTGAAGGGAACCCCTGAAGACTCTGGCTCCATCCTCCTTCCTTTGGAAGACAGCATTTCAAGAAGAACCCTTTGCTTTGTGTATCAAACCGCATCTAGCAGTCGTTACCCGACACACATTTATGTGTTTGTTTATTGTGTCTTCCATGTAAACTGACAATACCAAATACTGACAAGGATATGAAGCAAGGCGAGCCCACATACATGGCTGGTGGGAACACAAAATAGTATAGCCATTTTGGGAAATAGCTTGGCAGTTTTTTATAAAGTTACACATACCACATGACCTTGAAACCCTACGGAAGATATTTGCCAAAGAGAAACAAAAGCTTGTGTCTACACAAAGACCTGTATGTGACTGTTTAGAGCAGCTTTATTCAAAATGGCCCAAACTGGAAACAATCCAGATATCCCTCACATTGGAAATGGATTAAAAAAAAACCCTGTGGTACATCCATACAGTGGAATACAAGTCAGCATTCAAAAGGAATTACTGCTACATGCAACTGTGTGGGTGAATCTCAGGAGTAACACGTAAAACAAAAGAAAAGATACAGAAGTCTACATATGGCACGATTCTACTTACACAACATTCTGAAAAAGGCAAAACTATAGGGATGAAATCCTGGCAATAGTTGCCAGAGGCTGGGGGAGGGGATTGACGACAAAGGGCAAAAGGAAGCCCTTTGGGACAATGGTAATATTCTACATCTTGCCTGCCTTGGTGATTACATGGCCATAGGGATTTGTCAAAACTCATGGAACTATATTCCTCTAAAGGGTGAATTTTACTGTATGCAGTTGTACTATTGTAAATCTGACTTTTAAAGAAAACCTCCTGTGTCTTTTTGCAGGCAGGATAAAGTCCAAGCAGCTTAGCTTTGCATGCAAAGTCCCTGAGGACTGACCTAGCCAGTCCCATCTGCCCTCTTCTCTGCTATTCTCCCTGCACACATTCCACACATCATCCAAAATGAACCATCTCATCTTTTCCAGACATGTCCTGAGCTTTTTCACTCCCTGTCCTTTGCTCTTCTCTCTGTCCTAAATGTTTTCTCTTCCCTGGAAGAAGTGAACCCTCCTGGAAAGAGCACAGCTTGGACCAGCTGAGCTAGAGATGCAATCCTGCTCCGCCACTATGGCAGACAGAGGGCGGAAATGGTCCCAGTCTCCACTTCTCCAGTGCACCGTGACTCAGCAGCTTCCCCCATCAAGAGGTAGAGTCTGCTTCCCCTCCCTTTTGAATCTGGGCTGGACTTGCAGCTTGCTTTGGCCAACAGAATGTGGAAGAAGTCATGTTGTGCCACTCTGAGCTTAGGCTGCAAAAGGCCTTGAACATGTTCTCTCTCAAACCCCTGCCTCCTCCATGAGAACAAGCCTGGGCTGGACTGCTGATGGATGAGTCCCTGTGGAAGAGCGTCTAGTTGTCCCATCCAAGACCATCCCAGACCAGCCAGCCCCAGCCAACCAACAGACCCATCTCCTCTCCTGACCCAGAGCCCATTTTTTAGGGTCTACTATAAAGTCTCATTACCCCTTAAGGTCCCTGTCTGAGCAACTAGTATTTCAGACACGAAGAGGCAAAGCCAAGTCCCACCCTAATATTACATCTTCGCAGCGACCCAGCTTCTGGGCTACTTGAATCACGGGTATCTGTCTGCAAACTCCTACATTAGGACACTGCAATCCTGCTGTGCCTATCTATCTGGCTCCATCCCTTGCCACATCCTCCCCTGTGCCCCACCCTCCCACCACTCAGCCCCTCCAACAGGCCAGGCTTGTTCATCCCTCCATGCCCAAGCCAGCAGCCTGGGACACCCTCCATTTCTGCACCACCTTCCCAGGCAGACTGTGGCTACCTCTCTCTGCACACCACGCTCCCACAGCATCTTGCGGAGCCCTCTGTCGTGGACCTAATTCTAAACCAATCCCTCCCCTTCACCCCATTTGCCTAGGACTTTCTGAACAAAACCCCCTGGCCCCTAGCAATCGTTGGCTTACATTTAACTGGCTCATCAACCTCTATGTCTTCCCTGCCTCCTGCTCTCATCCTAGGTCAACCTTTTTCTGCACTCGGGAAACTGCCCCTCCAGCCTGAATAAGGAGTGGGTTCCACCACCTTGCAATCGAATCACCTGCTTCTTCCTTGCCCATCAGGCTGGAAATATGCTCAAACCTCTATCGCCACCCACTCCTACCAAAAATAAAGGAGGATAGAAGATAGGAAGGAAGGAAGGAAGGGAAAGTAAAAATATGACCTCCTCTCCTCTCTGCCTTCCCTTGGAGCTTAAGGCCCCATATTTCCTTGGTGCCATGTTGCCTCTATGGTAGTCACCAGACTTCCACAGTAAGTGTGTAGTGGAATTGTGGAGGGAGCAGACTCCGTGCCGAGCTTCCTAAGGGTTCCCTCTTCTAGTCCAAACTCCTAAATCTCCCACCAAAGCAGCATATACAAGGGCCCAGGAAGTCAAAGGAAACTGACCCGTCAGGGGCAGGTGGAGTGAGGACAGGGAGACAAGTGAAGGCTTGTCTCTGCCTTAGCCTTCCAGGGTTGGAAGAGGCTTCCTTCCTTGTCTCATCCTCCAGAAGACCACGGGGAAAGAGTGAGGGAAGTGTCTGGGTGTGGAGACAGAAGTCCTGGGTCCACTTGCCCTGATCCTCCTTCTCAGCTGCCCTATCACTATAAGAAGGGGTGAGTGTCTTCCACACGAAGCTGGGGACCACTGGGGGACAGAGCTGCTGTCTGGCTCTCTTCTGCCATGTCCCAGCAGCCAGGATGGGCCTGGCATGCAGCAACTGCTCGGTGAACCTCTGAAGCCCGCGTGCATGAACGCCATGGACGGGCAGCGACTTTTTAGGAAATCACTCTCTCTCCAAATTTCAGTTGTCTCAACTGGAAAACATCGAGAGTAAGATCTCCCTTTTAAAGTTATCGTGTATAGTAAATGCCTACAAAATCACTTTGTACGTTATAAATGTGCTCCAAGAATAATTATCATTATTATTACAAAGAATGGATATTTAGGATTTCAACTTCAGATTTCTGGACAAGGAATATGGCTTTAGTTTAAAATGCCAAAAAGGTAGTATGCGTGCTGAAGTATTCAGGAGGAAATGTATTGATGTCTGCCATCTACTTAACACTTACCAAATTATAAGATGATTAATAGATGGACAGAAGGTCGGATAGGTAGAAAGAGATGTCATAAAGCAAGAAGAGTAAAACATTAATGATATAATCTAAGTGGTAGGTATATAGGTGTACATGGTAAAAATCCTTTCCATTTTTCTGTATGCTTGAAATTTTTCATGATAAAAATGTCAGGTGAAAAAGCTTAAAAGGAAAAATAACCTTCTGCCAAATCAAACTGGAAATTTCCCATGTGTTCGAAATTTTCATGGAGTCATCCAGACTCTGGACCATCTTGTCAGTTAATGCCCTGACTCACCCTTTAACAAATATTCCTTGAGCACCTTCTCTGCAAACCAGTGAGACACTAGAGCTCCGGAATCAAGAAGCTGTATCTAGTAGGGACCACAGACAGCATGGGAATAAGTAATGACAACATAAGGGGGAAAAGTGCCTCAACCTGGGGATCACAAGAGATTAAGAATAGACTCTATCTGGACAAATCAGAAAAGGCTTCCAACTTAAGCAGAGTTGTGGAGGATGAATAGAAGTTTTCCAGACAGGAACTAGCAAAAGGATGTTCCAAGAACAGGTCACTGTGTGGCCAAAGCGTGGAGAGTGGTGCAAAGCGTGGCCTGGCTAGAGCAAAGTGCTCCTGTCCATCCAGCAAGAGGATGGGCCAGATGGGGTAAAAAGACCTGGCTGCAGGGCTCCTGGCTGGCTTAGCCGATAGAGCACTCGACTCTTGATCTCAGGGTCGTTAGTTCAAGCCCCATGTTGGGTTCAGAGCTTACTTAAAAAAAAGGAGGGGCACCTGGGTAGCTCAGTCAGTTGAGCGTGTGACTCTTGGTTTTGGATCAGGTCATGATCTCAGGGTCGTGAGATCAAGCCCGGCATTGGGCTCTGTGGTCGGTGGGGAGTTTGCTGGAGATTCTCTCTCCCTCTGCCCCTCCCCCAACTCGCATGCTATCTCTCTCTCTAATAAATAAAATCTTTCAAAAAAGAAAGAAACATTAAAATCAGAAATCTGTTAAAAAAAAAAAAAAAAGACCTAGCTGTAAGAGCCAGAAAGTGGCCAGATGGAAATCGTGGTCCATCGGCCAGTCAAGCACATTTATGAAACACCTACTGCATACACAGCTCTAAAGACTGAAAACCAAAGGTTACCTTTCCCACGCAGGAATTAAATCCCAGGCTGCCGAGCTGGAAGCCCAGAGCCCTGTGGTCAGGCAGGAAGAAGCAGGTGGGCCTCGGAGAGTGGGGGGTGACACAGATTACCTGTCACTACACATCCCAGAAAGAGACTTCACAACTCTCCCACACATGCCCTTCCAGGCCTGGACTGGAGACAGCCAAGTGTTTGAGGATATGTTGTGTTCTGCCATCGGTGGCCTCCTCCAGAAGCCTGGCCCAGGAGGAGAGGCTGAAGCCCAGGGTCAGAGTCAGGGGCGCCGTTTGTCCCCTGCCTCTACTTGGCGGTCACTTCCTCTCCAAGCCTCACTTACTCATGCATAAGGCAGGGAAGAGGGCACTGACATTCACCCTTTGCCTTCTATGGCACACAGCTTGTGGACTTTGTATGCCTTTCCACCACGCAGGGGCCACGGGCAGGGATTAACAAGAGAAAGTCAGCACTCAGTCGTCAGGATCCAGTGAGAACACCTCCATCCTCCCAGGTGCCCTCCCTTTTCACTCATTCTTGACTCCTGCTCTATTTTTACGTGTTTTGATTTTTTTTAACTTCTAGATTGCTTCTTTTGCTTGTAATCTTTCTCGTTTAATATCACAAGCAATTAAAGTAATAAATTTTGCCCCAACCGGTGCTTTGACAGTATTACATAGATTTTGATATAGAGTTTTTTTTAATCATAATTGATTTCTAAAGAGTGTGTAATTTCAAACTTGACTTTCTCTTAGACCCAAGAGCTATTGAGAAGTATGCTTCTTAATTTCCAAATACTTGGTTTGGGGGACTATCCTTTTATTGTTAATGTCTTGTTTTTTTGTAACCATGTTTAGAAAAAGTGACCTCAAATTTTCTATGTAGGATGTTTTAAACTTAGACATTTTTTAACAAGATTTTCTTAGAGGGCCGACTTTTATAAATGTTCCATGAGTATCTGAAAATAATATGGAGTAAAGTACACCTATTAAAATCCTCCAAATAATTATTTATGTAGCCTTATCTGTCAAATCCTCAAACAAGTCTATTCAGAATTCTATGATTGTGGGAGTTCGTCACTGTTATTTTGGGTGTGTAAAGGTTCAAAGTTATTATAAATTCTTTATGGATTTTATTGTTTATCATGATGAAATACTCAGCTTTGTCCCATTTAATATTTTTGCCTTGAATTCTACTTAGCTTGGTATTTGTATTACCACTTTTTCTTTTTGTTGTAGGTTACATTTATCTGGTATCTCATAGCCAGATGTATTCTTACATACTTTGTCTTCCCCTTTCTTGAGCTCTCCATGCTAATTCATTTTCCGTTTGATTGGAGTATATCCCCCAGTACTATTTTCAGAAAAAACAAATTTGGTATATATCCTAAATCCTTGTGCATCTCTATTTGCCTTGCACATGAATGACAGTTTGGTTAGACAGAGAATTCTATACACAGTGTTTTCTATCTGTGTGTCAGAAGAGAAGCCCAAAACATGTCTGATTGTCTTTTATTTAAGTTGTAGGTTATTTTTAGATGTGATACTTACAAGATTTTTAATTTACCTTTGAAACTTAGAAATTCCACCACACTTTAAGTGAACTGAATGCATACATTAACTTATCTCCTTCGCAAAATCCCACTAAAACAAGAGTAAAGGAATAAAAATTTTTAAAGCATATACTCACAGAGACAAAAAGAATAGAAGAAACAGCAGTAAAAAAAATATTTTGGAAGTTAAAAAGCAGATGGAAGAACAGTAACTAACTTAGCAGACCCAAGAACACTAAACCCTAAGCCAGGAGAAGATAAATTTAGGAATTCCCTCACTCCAGATGCTGAAGAATCAGCAGCACCAGGTACCTCCGGAAGTGAGAGAGAAAGTGGAACCAAAAACAAGCCTACTGATTGAGAGTCTATGTAGTATCAGTTTCCCTCCCCACTCTCTGCAGCTAGATGAGTGCCTTTCTTGAGTGAAGACTGGAGAATTTATTCTCTGGGGACAGAGAGTTCTCTGTACAGTATGACACCAGGCACAAGTGATCTCATGAGTACCATATTTAAAATGGAATCAAATGGAAGTTCATCCCTAAATATCGAGACCTCTAGGCTCTTCTCCTCCACTTAGAGCTCTGGCAGCCAAGCTTAGAACCTGCAGAAGAGTTTTCTCACATCAGAGTAAAAAACAAAACATCTCACAACACTGACATTGAAAACAGTGAAAACACCCAGCTTGGACATCCTATGGTGAAGTCCATAGTCAACCAGTGCCCCAGAGCTTTCAGTAGGATTTTTAGTTAGACATGAATGCACAGCCAAGAAATACCAGACATTTGAGAAAAACCTCTGATATGGAATATTGAGGCCAAAACAAATATACAGGGAGGAAAAAAGGATTTGGTAAAAGGAGACAATGTCAGGCAAACTTGTCTTAATAATATCTTCAAAGTATAAGCAAACATTGCATCCATGAAATAAGAGAATGGTGTTACTAAAACATTTAGAAAACAAAAAAGAGAAAGTAGAAAGTAAAAATATGAAGTCAGAAAATGAAAAACTCAGTGAGTGAAAGAGAGAACATTTCTGGTCACCTGATAACAATCAGCAGCTCAGACGTACCCAGGATGGAACCAAGCACAGAGCAGGCTTTTCAAATGAATCAGTGAAATACTGGGTGTTATACGAAAACAATGGATCATGGATCACCACATCAAAAACTAATGATGTATTGTATGGTGACTAACATAACATAATAAAATTTAAAAAAATAATAAAGAAATAAAAAAGAAAGGCAGAGCTTATCAGGGAATCCTTTTTACCTGCTGTGCCTTGTGACACAGTCCTCCTGACCCAAGAAAGAGCCCAAGTGGGTCAGGGTTACATGGACAAGGCCAAAACAGAGCCCCAGGGAGAATCATGCACCAGCCCGACAATTAGACACCCACAGGGATCTGCTGGTCGACTTCCATTCAGTAGCATTCATAGGGCTTAATTAAGCCTGACCATGTCCCTGTAGGGTATAAATCATCCCCATTTTATAGGTGCGAAAACTAAGGTCTGAAGAACAAAGGGTGACTCTCAGCTAGAGATTGGTCTAAATGGAGAACATACAATTTGTATAGTCTGTCTCAAGAGCACTTGTCCTCTATTTGCCTTATTTTTTTCTGATTATAAAAATGTTACATGTTTATTTTGAAAAATCTAAACATCTCAGAAACAAAACAAAGTAGAATGCAAAAGACCCTAGTAACCCTCCAGAGGTAACCATGAGCAACAGTTTGGGGCTTAGTTCTCCAGCGTGTGTTGTCTATGCATATGGAAATATATTTTAATATGATCATTATTCTTCTATTTCTAATATTCATATGTATTTACTCTTTCAGATGAAGTTTATAATAAACGTAACCAGCCCCTTGAAATTTGCTAAAATGGCATTAAATATGTACATCAATGGGGAGAATTACTGTTTTTCCAATATCAAATCCTTCCATCCATGAACATGGTATTCCCTCCGGTTAGTCAAGCCTTTTCTGACATCTTTTGGTAAAGATTTATATTTTTCTTCATGTATGCCTTAACTATACCTTATTAAGTTTATCCCAATGCATTTTATCATTGGTGTTGCTACTAAGAATGAGATCCTTTCCTTTTCCTCAATTATGTTTTCTATTAGTTATGGCTGCAGTATCAGAGGAAACTCTTCCCTCTTGGACTATTTTAGGTAAACACATTATAGATTGTGATGATTTGCTGTTCCTCAAGAGTTTTATTTCCTATCTGTTTTTCTTGTCTTGCTGCATTTGCTGGAACCTCCACAATAGTGTTGGATAATGCCGATGACACAAGCATCCCTATCGTGTTCTTGACTTCATGAGAATCCTTTAGCATTTTACTATCGTATTTAATAGTTTGGCCTCCTCTTTAAAAGCCCCTACCCTCCCTCAGGACTCAAATGCCCTCCTATCTCTCCCCCATCCTTGTCAAATTTCCTTCTTAATAGATATTTTTTCTCAGGTTTTTGACAGCAGAGGGTGAGTTAAACTGCTGTCATTCCTTTTCCTGGATGATGTGCACTCGAAGCCTCTGTGAAGAACTTACCCCTTATATAACTAAAACATAGAATTCCTCCAGGGCATAACAGCTGCTAAGGGACAAGGATGCTAGCACTTGCAACATACCTGCCTAACAGCATCCACAGGCAGAGCACATTTACAAGCATCATCTCCTTCAGTCCTCAAAGCAGACTCAACAAAAGGTGGGTTGTTTTGTTCACTCTCATTTTTCAGAGCAAAGTCTGTCTCCAAGTAATGTGTCCTAGGTCACACAGCTAAGTAGCAGACAGAATTCTAAACCGGGCTACAAAGGAAGTCCTGTAACTTCATAAGCCTGAGTCTTGAATGTGATTACAGTGATGAAGGGGAAGTGGGGACCCAAGGGGAAGGCAGATGTTCAGGGGAGAAAGCTGAGGGTCTACTGGAGATGGGGCATCCTTCCCTTCCCTGCAGGCCTTTGCTGAGCAAACAGTATATAGAATGGAGCTTTGCTGACAGGGTGGCTGGGGAGGAATGGCCCTGCAGGAATGCCCAAATCCTCACGTGGGCATGTGTGATGGGAAGGGCCCTGCCCTGGAAAGAAAGACCAGATACAAGTCCCAGCTCTATAATTCAGTAGCTGTGTGACCTTGGTTGAGTTGTTTCCCTCTCTAGTCCTGGTTGAACACCCATAAAATAAACCCAACCACCTTGGCTAAAAAGAGGAAGAAAATGCTTTGGCACACTCAGAGTGTTCCATCTGATTTTCAGTTAAACAAGGCAGATGAATACATGCATTTATCTCTACTCTCTCTACTCCTGCAATCTCCTAAAAGGACTAGAAAGGAATATTTTGAAGATAGACAAAGGAGAAAGGGAGAGGCCAATATCAGGGGACAAGGGGTGTAACATGTTATTTGGGGAAATAGAGCAAGCTGCTTGCAATAGTGGGAGCCAGTGAGAAACCTGCCAGTTCTTACCACAACCCCAGAGAGACCCAGGAATTGGGGGCACCAAAAAGCAGGTGCAAGACCAATGGCTGAAAACAAAGGGAAAGTGAGATACACACACACACACACACACACACACACACACACACACACCCCACTCCTCGTGCACCTGGCAGAAGACTGGAGGTTTAGTATGCAGAGTGGCTCCAGAGCAGGGAGACTGGGCACAGTGGAAGGCAGGCAGACAGGCACCCTCATCAGAATAGAGGAAGTAGGTGGAAATCCATACACTGCTTGAGATCCCCTAAATACCAGCAACCACATTTACCCACCCCAGGACGTAGGATCCTTTTCTAGAGAAGCTGAATGGTCCCGGAGAAAGCACCTACAAACACTGACATTGAGGGTCCTCCAAAAGAAGGACCAGACCCCCATCATCTAATCACTCCCGGTGAAGCCACTGACTGACAAGCCCCACCCAGACTCACAGCATTGTTTAATGCTTTCCTCTTAAACACGAACAATACAAGTCAAAGAAATAAGGAACTTGGAAGAAGCGCAGGCCATGCAGGGAGCAAAAGGAAACTGAGGGAAATTGTCATTGCTATCTTCAGATAAAAGAATATATGGCATACAAGACACTGAACTGGGGGCTAGGAAAAGAAAAGAAAAGAAAAGAAAAGAAAAGAAAAGAAAAGAAAAGAAAAGAAAAGAAAAGAAAAGAAAAGAAAGCAATCCACAACACTCAAGAGCTCTTGCAAACTATAAAAGATGGAGCCAAAGTTTCAAAAGGCAATAGTAAGGTTCAAAGATAAGGACAAGGAAAATTTACCAAAGAGTAGGATGGAAAAGGCAGAGATGGGAAATAAGAAAAAAACAAGATAAGAAAGCTAGAGCATCAGACCAGGATATCTAACTTTCATCTAAGAGAGGGGAGAGAAAGCAGAGGGGAGGAAATCACCAAAGACACAATGCAAGTGATTTTCCCAGAAAATTGTCCCAGATGGAAGGAACCCACTAAGTACCCAAAACTATGGGTGAAAACAGACTCACACTAGAACTATTTACAACTAAATTTCATCATGAAATTTCAGCACACAAAGAACAAAGAGAAGATCCTGAAAGCTTCTAGAGAGGAAGATGCAGATTGCGTACAAAGGACAGAAAACCAGAATGGCATGGGAATTCTCAGCCCTGCTTGAAGCTCAAAGGCAATGGAGCAAAGTCCTCAAAATTCCGAGGGAAAAATAGTTCCAACCTAAAATCTTATTTCCAATCTAACTGTTGATCAGTTGTGCAGGTAGGGAAAACAAATTTTTTTTCAGGCGTGCAGTCTATCAAAAATGTTACTTCCCATTACCTTTTTTTAAAAAGCCCCCAAAACAAGGGCAAAAGCCAAGGAAGAAAACAAAACAGGATTATGTTGCTAAAAATAAGCATTTAAAAGTTGGCTTTCCCTGAGCAATCCAGTCCTCATGCCCTCACCAGAGTTTCCAACAACAAAATGATCTGGAATGCATGTATATTCACATTTTAACATTTCTGAAATTGAGATTACATTGCAACTGATGGCCTCTTAGGTCAATAAAACATGGTAGCAGCTAGCATTTGCAAGCTGCTCTGTAGTTAGCCATGGCATTTCATGCACCTTTTCTCCTTAGGCTTCACAACGGCTTCCTGAAACCTGTTTTACCAACCCCATCATGAACACCAAGAAACTGAGATTCTGCATGGGGAAGCCACCCAAGATAGCACCTAGATGTTGAGTCCCTTTTCCTTACCAGGAGCTTTAGACAGAGCCTCTCATTTGGGGCTCCACAGTCCTCTGCTCATCTGACAGTTGAGGGAAAGGAGGCTCAGAGAGGTTAAGGTACGCACCCCACCTCACACAGCCAGCAAGCAGCACGGCCAGGATCTGAACTCTCTCCGCTGCCTTGCTGTTGGGCTGGCCCTAGGGACCGTATAGCTGTGTTCTCATGGGAAGTGAGCACAAGGTGGTGGTGGGGGAGGGAACCCCAACCCGCCCCAGAGTAAGCCCTTGCCCTCTGCCAGGGCTCCAGGAGCACTCACTGCATGAGCCTGTCCCTGGCCGGGTCTGAGGGGTAGCGCTTGGATCCACCCAGGAACAGGGACCGATATCGCTGTCGATGGTCCTTGGTCTCTGCCAGCCAGGTGTTGAGGTAGCGGCCCACCCCTACAGGGTTCTGCACCAGGAAGAGGACGGGCAGGACATTAGCAAGCCAGAGGCCTGGCTTGGAGACATGAACTCAGCCCCATGCCCCCCCCGCCACTGCTCCCTATTCCACCTGTTATGGGTTGAACTGTGTCTTCCAAAGACATGTGCAGAAGTCCTAACCCCTAGTACCTCAGCGTGTGACCTCATTTGGGAACAGTGGCTGAGATAATTGGTTAAGATGAGGTCCTACTTAAGTAGGCTGGGCCCTTAATCCAATGAGACCCGTGTCCTCATAGAAGAGACACACAGGGGGAAAGACAGCCCTGAGACAAGGATGACAAGGACAGAGGCAGATTGGAGTGACGCATCTACACGCCAAGGAATTCAAACCTTGCCGGCCACCACCCCAAGCTGGAAAGAGGCCAGGAAGGATTCCCCTTGCCGGTTTCAGAGGGAGCAGCCCAGCCTCCAGAACAGTGGGACGGGATAGACTGAAGCCACCTAGTTTGAGGAACTGTGGCAGGGCGGTCGTAGGGAGTTATACACCAGCCCACCCAGAGACCCGGGTCGTAGACACAAGAGGCGCCAACAGAGACGTTCAGAGAGGAGAAGCCACCTGCCCAGAATGACCAGTGAGGGCGGGAGAATGGCAGGCCAGGAACCCCAGCCCCTGCGGAGCCGCCGTGCCAGTGGCAGCCTGGGAGATGTCAGGAGCCTCACAGGGTCCGAAGTGCTGCCCACAAGGGAAAGGCCTGTCTCTCTGGGGAGCAAGCTCCCGGTGGTGCACCTCCTGCCTGGAACCTGGACCTCACCTCAGCCCCTCCCGCTCTGGAGCGGCCAGCCCTGCGGTAGCAGCATCTGGCTCTTATTTGGGGTCCCCACGTGAAGACCCTCTACCCTGCATGAGGTGCCAGTGTGGGGTGAGAAAAAGAAGCTTGCAGAGAGCTGACCAGCTGGTCCTCCTGAGAATCAGGCAGGGCGACAGGGTGTGGGCACAGTGGGGGCTGAGCCATCACTCCGGAGGGTGAGCAGGTGGGCTGGAGGAGGGGTGCGAGAGGAGGCAGCGGGAGCATCGTGGGAAGGCAGGTGAGTTACAAGCAGGACGGTCCCCCGGGAAACCAAGAGGGACCTAAAAAACAAACAGTTGTTCAAAGCCAGGCAAAACTAAGGCGCACTACTGGAAGTCAAGATGAGGCTACCTGACGGGGAGGGCGGTGTGTGTCGTGGGGGCTGCTGGGGTGCCGGAAATGGGCTCTTCAGCGCTCTGGGGGCTGGTTGCACTCATGAGTCCGATCTGTGGCCGTTCATGGAGCTGTTCCCTTAGGATTCATGCACCTCTCTGTGTGACTATTAGAACCCAATAAAAGTTGCACTTAAAGACTAAAGGGCAGGAGCAGGAAACAGAATGAGGTCGATGCCCAGTGCCATTGGTGTAAATTAAGAAGGCACGCACACGTAACCCAGGAGCTTAGCTGTTTTACGAGAACACTAACGAAAGGTTATATCGCACACGTGGGGATGGCTGCCTCTGGGGAGGGGCGGGGGAGGGCGACAGAAGGGATCCTCGCTCAACCAAGGATGAGAAGGGGGCCAACTCCACTAGCTGCCCCAGAGGCCCCAAGACAAATACAAAGAGAATGGAGGGAGCATTCCCCTGGGAAAGTAAGAGAATGGGATGGTTCTGGGGTGATGTCCCTTAGGGCAGTGGTTCTCAAAGTGTGTTCCCCAGAGCAGTGGTGGCGGCAGCAGCATCACCTGGGGACGTGTTAGAAATGCAGATGCCCAGGCTCCACTACAGGCTACCAAATCAGACGCTCTGGCACGGCGCCCAGGACTCTGTTCTAACAAGCCCTCCAAGGGGATGCTAATGCCCACTCAAGTTTGGAAACCATTGCCTTAGAGAAATAATATAGTGGGAATGGGTGTTTGTCCCTTGGGGAGAAAGAAGTGGGTTCAGGCTGTCACAGAGCCTCAATTCCCAGGGCCAAGGAGGGCTTAGGGCTGCCTGAGGAGGCAGGAGAGGGTTCCCTGCCCATCACCACGTAACTCCCACCCCAGACCCACTCACCCAGCTTCCCAGAATCATCTGGTAGGCCTTTATGCCCATCCGCTTGGAAGACAGCAGGAACGGTGGCTGGTTGACGTGTCTGCATTCCTTCTTTGGAGGAAGCCACGAACCGGGACCAGACGTGGCCTAGGGGTAAGAAATGAAGGCTGAAAGCGAGAGAGGTCTGGCAGTGGTCAGCCTGGGACTGGGGCAGGTGAGGGCTCCTGGCGGCTGACCTCATCCACCTGGCAGCCTTAGGCCTTGAGCCAAAAACGGGGTGGGGGGGTACCCAGCCACCTTCCAACTCACCAGGAGCCCATCCTCTGGTGGTAAAGGGGCCCTGTGTTGCCCTCATAACCCATGCCACCCACTCTAGCCCCACCCATCAGCCTGACACCTCTTTCAGGCTTCCCAAGAGCCCACACGGCCTGGCAGGGCCATAGAGGCGTTTACAATGGAAAATGAAAGTCACACAGACTTTGGAGCTAGATGACCTGGCTTCCTTCTCATACTTGCTGGGGGAGCCTGGGCAAATCCCTTCCCATCTCTGGGCCTCACCTTTTATGAAATGCAAATGATAACTCCTACTTTGGGGTGCTGGAAGGTGCCTGGCCCAGAGCAGGCATTCAGGAAATGGTGGCACCCTTTTTCATTCCTCTGGACCCCACTCTTTCCCAAGCCCTGAGGAGTTCTCCCTGGGGGGCGGGTCCTGCCAAGGGGGTCTATCCAGGTCACCGGCTGCCCCACATCCAGAGAGGAGAGCTCCATTCCCTTGGAGGGAGCAGGTGGGCAGTCCCCTGTCGGGGTAGACCCCATATTCACATTCTGCCCTGCCCCATGTTCCCTCAGCCTCTCTCCAGGAGAGAGATGGGCACTTGGTGAGTTCCAGGCCCCACGCTCCAGCTCCAGTCCTTCACCTCTCTCAAGCCACCTGGTTATGCTCAGAGGACAAACGAGTAACTGAGCCTCAGAGAGTGGAAGGGACTTACTCAGAGTGACAAGACGGGCAAGATCAGGACTGGAAACCATGGGTCTGATACCCAAGGCTGAGCTTTCCCCTGAAATAGCCAGCCCCATCCCATGCCGGCCCCAAAGGAGAGCCCCCTCCCAAGAGAAGAAGGAAGGAAGGTCATGGGCGGGCACTGACTAGTTTTCGGGGGCACTGGCTAAGGGTGGCCCAGTAAATCCTTTCTGTAGGGGTTTCCGGGTTGCGAGAAATTTTCGAAAAAACCCCACGCTTCTTATTGTGACGTGAGTTAAGTTCTTCCACGAAGCTCGTAAAGTTCATCAGTTCCCTGGGCTTTTTTTTCTGAGAAACAGAAAGAAAAAGAAAAAGGTGTCTGTTAGGCCAGGAAAATCTGCGTGGAGGGGGCACTGAGGAGGCTTAGGAATGCTGGGCTTTCTGCTCAAGTGTGCTGTGCACCTAAAAATGCTCTAAAAAGTAAAGTCTATTATTCTTTAGATAATAAAAAATATTCTCTCCCACGACCCCTGCTATGCTGGACGGGATCACGTCAGTAGCTGGTCGTGGGGGTGTCTGGGAGGCCCTGGCGAGGAGTCAGGTGCGAGGGCTTATTCCGCGGCGAGTCGCCGAACGGGGGAAGTATGTCAACATTTCACCACCAGCAGCCTGTCCTCACCACCTGCCGACACTCCGTAGGGTGTTCGCTCATGACTGTGTGTCCTTTGCCAGGGGAGCAGAAGTGCCACAGGGGCGGTCATACCTGCCACTCTGACCTGGCCCCAAGCTACACAGCGAGGGAATGCACAGTGGAGACAAAACGAGCAGGCCGTGGGGCAGAGACCTAACTCCAGCGTGCCGCGGACCACACGACAGGAGCATGACGGGGGCAGGGAAGGGGGGCAGCGAGTTAAAATTCTACCTCCGTTTCCCCCTCCTCCCAGCCCTCCAGGTCTCTGGCTCATTAACAGCACTGCCGCTAACGTGGCCAGTGAGCTGGGCCTCTGACCCCTGGCCCGTGCTTCCAAAATAGCCGGGCACCCACACCTGCGCCGTCAAGGGCCCCGTGGCCCCGTGGCTGGTGTCGCATGCAGCCCTGGCATCGTGACGCTCTGTGCCTCTTCTGCGGTTCAGGCAGGTGAAGTCAGACAGACGTGCTGGCGTTCAGATCCCAGCTCTGCTCCTTCCCAGCGGCACGGCCGCGAGGGCGGTGAGCACACGGGCTGGTGGTGGCCCGGTGTCGGGGAGTGAGGCCGGCCGGCCCGCTGGGGAACGCATGCTCCACGCCTCACCTGGGTACACACCTGCACCGAGTAATGTCCGTAAGGCTGGGGCTTGCTGCGGTCACCAGAGAACGTGTCGTAAAAGCCGCGGGTGCCCACGGATTTTGCCAGGTACGCCTCAGTGCCACTTTTGAAAGAGTAGGTGCCTGGTGCCAGACCACTCCCCTAGAACAGAACACAGATGACAGTCCCCCAGGAGAACCGCTGAAGCAGGCCCATCGCCCCCCTCCCCGGGGGGGCTCAGTTTCCCCATCTGCCCCAGGAGTCCCCCACCCCGGCTGCCCCAGGACTGTGCAGGAAGGCAGGCAAGGCTCGGCCAGGTGAGGGAGTACCTGATGAGCCGTGGGGGGCGCCTTGTTGGTCACCCGACACATGAGGCCCTCAGAATGAAAGCGGCTGCAGGCTTTCTCCTCCAGCTTTGTGTATGGGTTGCCCTTCACCCCATAATTTCCAGGGCCTGGATAGTAGTTCTGTGGGGGGGGGGGGGGGGGGACATAAAGGTCATCAGTCCCTCTCCTTATACGGAGTGTGCTGAGGAAGAGAAGCCCCTGGGAGGGGAATGGGATGTTCAGGGCCCCTGTTAACTGACCCTCAACACACAACATGGTTGGTCTCAACACAGCTCCACCATTGCTCAAACCTTCAGTCCCAATTCAGACTCTTCCCTGGGGCCCCACTGGCCTGTCCAACTTATTTCATACTGCTCCCTTCCTACATCCCATCCTCCAGCCGAACTGGGTTCCTTGCCGGTTGCCAAATACATACTATTCTGCCAACCTCCTTGCCTGTGTTTGCTTGTGCTGTTAACACCACCCAAAATGCCCTACCTGCCTTCTTTGCCTTGGAAAATGCTAATTCTGGGGCACCTGGGTGACTCAGTCGGTTGAGCGTCCAACTCTTGATTTTGGCTCAGGTCGTGATCTCCTGGTTGGGAGATGGAGCCCCGGGCAGGGCTCCTCGCTCAGCAGGGAGTCTGCTTCCCCTCTCCCACTCCCTCTGCCCCTCCCCGCCCACAGGTGTGTGCACAGCCCCCCCCCCCAATAAATAAATCTTTAAAAAAAGAAAAGAAAAGAAAAGTCTAATTCTGCAAAGCCAGCGCAAATGTCATCTCTCCTGGGAATGAAGCCTTCCTTCCCTATCACCCCAGACAGTCACTGGCTTTGGTGGTCTTAGAAATGCCATCTGTTACACCCATTTTATAGCCCTGCATTTGCACGAATAGGGTTCTCACTGTGCTACGAGCGTGCTGTGACCTGGAAGGATCTGGAGTCCTGGGTTTGAATCCTGGCTCTGCTGCTGCATAGCTGAGTGACCTTGGGCATACCACTTAGTCCTTCGAAGCCTCATGGTCCACAAGTATAACGTGGAGATAGTAATACTTTTCTTCCAAGGTAATGAGGAGAAAAGTAAATAATGTCCATAAAACCTCCTTCGTAGTGCTCAGCCCATACTGGGCACCAACACTTAAGTCAGGGTGGGATGCCTGTCTTGGGGGTCAGGAGGAGAGATTGAGGGGGTAGGAGAGATGGAGTATTTGGGGGTTCCACTGCCAGGGTTGGAAGTATGGTCTCTGTAGGTGGAGTGAGGGGGGTGGGTGGGTTGGTGTGGGGAGGTAGTCCTCGGATAGAGACCTGGAGCAAGGTAGCTGCTGCCTCTCTCAGCCACATGAGGCCGCTGCCGCCCCACAGATGGCTCAGCCCTGCCCCTCTCCGGCAGGAACCAGCCCTGGGGAGGCAGCCCCACAGGGCAGGATGGAGGGCGCAGGGAGCCCTGCTGGGGGAGTCAGGCCACTATGGCATCAGATCTGTTTGCCCTCAGAGGACAGGACGCCACGTTGCCTCCTTCCAGGGCCCGGGGTTTCCAGGTGTGCTCAGGAGAAGAGCCCCAGGGAGGAGGCTGGGTCCCTGCGCTGTCTCTCTCTCTCAAATAAATAAATAAGACCTTTTTTAAAAAAAAAAAAAGAAGTGCGGTTACAACAGAGAGTGACTGCTGTGTCTGGAGTCCATGGACTGTGCCGAGCCCAGAGCTCTGGGCTCAGCTCTTCCTTCAACCGTTCAGGTTTAAAGGTGTAGCCCACACCTGGGCTCATGTGAAAGTCCATTCTTTTCTTTTCTTTTTTTTTAAGATTTTATTTATTTATTTGACAGAGAGTGGGGAGAGAGAGAGAGAGCGCACAAGCAGGGGGAGGGGAGAGGCAGGGGGAGAGGGAGAAGCAGGCTTCCCGATGATGCGATGTGGGGCTCAATCCCAAGACCCTGGGATCATGATCCGAGCTGAAGGCAGACGCTTAATGACTGAGCCACCCAGGGGCCCTGAAAGTCCGTGATTTTAACTGGAATGTTCGGCTGTCAGCGTTTCGGGGACCCAGGCAGGAGTGATTAATTCTGGGAGAGGTGTGTGGGAATGTAGGAATTGGCACAGATTTTTTTTTAGCTGGACCAGTGGAGGGGTCCGCACTCTGCACAGGGGGCATCTGCAGCCCAGACGAGGCCATCAGGCTCCCAGCCCAGGTCTCACAGCAAGAAGACAGAAAATAGGCCTTGGACATGAGCTCCCCGGGGATTGCCTTCTCCACCCACCAGGGCAGGGCCACCTCCTTGAGCTCGCTGTCCAAGCCTGAGCCCAGGAGAGCGGCTTGGAGAAATCCCGCAGGGCCCGGGGGAGGTTACTGCAGGAGCAGACAGGGGGACAGAGTGGGAGAAGAGCCCGCTGGAAGGGAGGGCAGGTCGTGGGACCTTTCTCCCTACTCAGCGAACACTCACAGATGCCCCGGGGCTGGGGGCTGGGGACACGGGAAGGAAGCATCAAGGCTTGTTCCTCTGCCACCACCTGGGCTGGGTTTCGACCCAGACTGTCCTCCAGGGGCCATCAAGGAACAAAATCCCAGTGAGCCCACCTATGTGTAAAATGCAGTGCTTATGTGTGGGCGCCCTTGGATCCGAATCCTCCCGCTTGTGCCACTCATAGCCCTGTGACCCTGGGCGGTGGCTTAGCTCTCTGTGCTCGCTTTCTCATCTGTAAAGCAGGGACAGTGACAGTGCCTACTTCACAGGGTTGTTGTGAGGATCAGGTTGAGTGGTGCACTCAAGTGCTTAGGACAGCACCTGGCAGGTGGCAAGCGCTGCCTTAAGCGTCAATTGTTATTATTTAGATTTGAAGATAATGACGAGGTTTGGAATGCCTCGGGGAAACCCCTCTCCCTACGCTGCAGGGACGGCTTCTGTGCCTGAAGATGCAGAGTAGTTCCCAGGCTTCACAGTGGTAAGGCGGAGAGCAAGGGCCTGGCTTTGGGGATGGACATTCCCTGCTTGCCTGAGGCAAAAGGCTTCTCCTCCCTGAGCCTCCAGGGCCTCACCTGGAGGGCTTGCAAACACTTAGAATGTGTGGGGACGCCCAGTACTTAGTAGGCATGTGTGCACTTATTCAGTCCACAAATACTGTGTGCCCGCTGGGTGCCAGGCACGGCTAAGACCTGGCAGTCCTGCAGTAAGCCGACGCGGCAGATGTCGTCCACCCTCAGGGGCTGATGTCTGGTGGGGCAGAGACACTAGGCACACAGCCACTATCGGGACTCCTAGCAAAGGGAGATGTCTGTCACCTAGTGGGGTCAGGCAGGCTTCGTGGAGGAAGTGACCTTGGAGCTGACAGCTGAGGGTTGACCAAGGGGCAGCTCGGGGAAGGGAGAGGAAGGGCATTTCTGGCAGAGGGAATGGCAGGAAGAAAGCCCCAGTTAAAAGAGCTTGGCCCATTTGAGGAGCTGGAAGGAGACCAAGAGCATCCAGTGCAGAGAGCAGCAGGGCCAGGGGCGAGGGACACTCAGTAAACCACAGCGTGCGCGCTGCTCCAGGAGGCTGTGACTTCTGCCTTCTCCCTCATGCCCTTAGTGAGCTTGAACCCCCCCTCTGTTCTCCCCACATGGGATGACCACCCCCCCACACATGGATGCCACCCCACCCCTCACACCATCACCTCCCATCTGGATGCCTCCAAGCCTCACCCCCCAGGAGCCGGCCTTGCCCCTGGCCAAACCCTCCACTGTCCTCCCACAGCGCTTGCAATCAATCCCGAAGCCCCCACCTTGCCGCAGCGTCCTGCCCTCTGGCCCTCACTCCTCTGTCATCTCTCCTCCTTCCGCCCTTGTCCCTCCCTCCAGCCACACTGGCCTCCTGCCCGCTGGTTCAACTCCGGGCCTGCACCTGCTGTTCCCGCTGCCTAGAACGCTCTCCCACAGCTACCATGAATCTCCAGGGCTCACCTCCTGCAGGTTTTGCTCAAATGTCACCTCCTCCCAGAGGTCTTCCCTGACCACCCTATAAATTACACCTCCATCACTCTGTATCCCTTTCCCATCTCATTTTTCCTCACAGTCCTGATCATATCGGATTTGCTTCTCTGTACCGTTGTTTCTTCCGCAAGGGCCCCAGTTCCAGTTCCCTAAGCCCGAGAACAGTGCATGGCACTTAGTGGGTGCTCAGCCATTATTTGCTGGCTAGACAGATGGACATATAGATGGATGCATTTGTTGAGCACCTAATGTATGCTGGACTCTTTTCTGGGGACTCGGAAATGAACGAGACCCATCCCTGCCAGCAGGGAGGTCCTGGGCTGGTGGGGGAGACAGGCACAGGGATATATGATGGCCCCTGGGCTCGAGGCTGTGGTACTGGAAGGCAGAAGGCAGATGGGTTTGGGGGACCCAGAGGAGAGCTTGGCTAGCCTGGGGAGGAGATGGCACGAGGAGGGGCGCGTCCAGCACCAGCCAGGCTGCATGCTCTGCAGATGGAGGGGAGGGTGGGAGGGCCCCTCCCCAGTACATGAGGACACCTACCCCAATGAGTCCTCGGAAACGAATCTCCCCCGAGCTGAGCAGCCCCCGGGTGCTGCAGGGCTTCTCCTTCAGCAGTTCTAAGAAGTCTTTGAGGTTGTAGGAGCCAGGCCCCAGCTTCTCCTTCTGCCCCAAGAGAAGAAAGCAGAGGGTGACAACCTGCAACTTGGGAATGTCCACCCAGGAAGGAGTCTGGAGAGTGGTGGCATTCCCTAAGGGAGGAGCTCTGCTGGGCCTGGGAGGACTCACCTGCAGCTGCTTCTCTTTCATGATGGCCTGGTACTGGAAGTGGGGCAGCTGGGTTAGCCGGACGGCTTCCTCGGCCCTGGCCCAGCCTGTGCCCACCTCCTTTTTGAGCTTTTTCTTGCTAAAGCAGGTCTCCTTGGAGCTGTAGGTCCCAGGTCCTATGTGGGACTGAGTCAGAGCACAGTCACACCCACCCAGTCTGCCCACAGAGCGACTTCCTCCTCAGGCCACCACCGTGAGCTCGGGGCGGACAGGCTGGACCCTACTGCAGCCCCTCCCCCTAGTCCCGAACCCGGCACCGGGGGGCATGGCACTCAAGGTACCATCACAACATTCTCTGTCATTGATCCCCTTACACTCCCCTGCAACAGGGAGGGGTAGCGCCTCGTTGGTAGCCCACAGCCAGTTCTTTCCGAGAGGAAATGGCCCCCAGGGCTCTGCGGCCCCAACCCATGCTGTCCTCACCACAGTCCTGCATTTATCAACACAGCTAAGGCCCCAGCTCTGAGCCAAGCTCTGTGCTCCCAACGGGGGGCTTGGGGACGTGTTAAGGCACAACTGTGGCACAACTCAGCTCCTCCCCGCAGCCAGGCACTGGGGGGGGGGGGGCAGGGAAGTTGCACAAACTCACCAGGTCCACAGAATGAAGCCTGGAGTATGGGGCCTCCGTGAAGGTGCTGAATTTCTTCTGGTTGGGGTAAACAGCGGAGACATCAAACCTAGGGAGGGACAGAGGCCCAGTGAGAGCCCGAAGCCCCGCAGCCGGTCCTGGTGTGGGCAGTTCCGGGGGGGGGGGGGGGGCGGTGTTGGCTTCCCAGAAGAGCTGACCGCTGGAACAGGAGCAGGGCTGCTGGACCGCAGGGTCTCTGTCCCTGCTTCTCTCTCGCTGGACACCACCCTTGCCTGGTCCCCTCCCCTCTGCTGGGGCCTTTACTCAAAAGTCACCTTCTCCTCACCCCCCCACCCCCCCGCCCAAGCTCCTCGTACCAGCTTCCTTGCTCTCCATAGCCCTATCACTACCCAACATTTTACCTGTTTTTCTTTTTGGTTTATTATCTACTCCAACCACCTCTCCCCCCGAGAACTGCAAACTCTGGAGTACAGGCTTTTGCTGTTTTTGTTCACTGTTGTGTCCGCAGATGCTAGAACTGTGCCCGGCACAGAGTAGGTGGTACACGTAGATGGTGTAAATGTCCGCATGAAGGACCCGGGGCTGAAATCCTGCCCACCACTCTTCCGCGGACTGACCTCCCACCGCCCCGCGCCTCTCTGCGCCTGGCCCATAGGAGGTGCTCTCGAAATGCTTTCCAATCACTTAAAGATGGTGAACGAACGAACCCGGGGCCAAGAAGTGCAGCAGGTGTGGCCCGAAGAGAAAGGCAGGCCCCCACCCCTCCCTGCCAGGCCCCCTCCCGTCGCTCCCTCCTCCCCCAGGCTCCAGCCGCGCCTCGGGGCGGGGGGGGCCCACCTGTGGCTCTGCACCCCGAAGGGCGCCCCGCTGAACCACTTGGTGCCCATGGCCCCGCCGCCCCAGGCGAGGTCTTGGTCGGGACTCGCGCCGCGGGACTCCTCCGGCTGAGGTGGGGGCCACCGCTGCCGCGGCAACCCCGCCTTGTGACCTGTGATTCGCCCGAGATCTGTGCGCGGCCGTGCCCACCGGGCGCCCCCTGCCTTTCTGCTTCCGCTCTGCGCATTTCTCCCGCCACGTTGCGGGAGATCCTCTGCTGAGCCCTGCAGGTTTAATGGCCCCTCACGGTGGTTAGTATGGATACCATGTGGTCAGGATTCAGAGTCATTTGTGGAGGAGCCCTTTCTGATTGCTTGCTGTATCCCAGCGTGCGGCGCGGAGCCTGGTAGAGCGCGGCGCCGAAATGCCTAGTACAGTTAACGGACGCTCGTGGGGACCCCGGGGCCCACAGAGAGGGCTCAGCTCGGGCAAAGAGGGCATCCCCGTTCCTTCTCCACTTCAGGGAGGCAAGGAGGAGAACGTGGGAACCAGCAAGGAGAGCCAGGGTGTGGAGGGCTGCAGAGAGGGAGGGAAGGCTTGCAGGGGTGAAGGCTGGGCTCATCTGTCCCCCACAGACCCCAGACACCCACTCTGCGCAGACGCTGTATAGGATGCCTGGTCTTGGCCCTGAGAGTCTAGTGGGGGAAAGAGTGACCGCACAGTGTGGCCAGGCCTGTGAGAGAAGGAGGCCTCTGATCCAGCCTGTAGGTGGGTAGGTCATAGAAGGCTTCCTGGAGGAGGAGAATTCCAAACTCATCTTTAAGTGTGTGTATGAAGTGCTAGGTAAAGAACGGACTTGAGTCCCCAACAGGGTATTGTCAGCTCTCTTCCCTCCTCTTCCTTTATCCCTTGATCAGTGCCCCTTGGTCATGCTATTTCTAATATCATCTCTCATGATTACCTTTGATCCTCCCAGTTCTTAGGCTGAGGCACAGCAGAGTCACACTCCATTTGATGATGACAGGACAGAAGCCAGAGAGAAACAGGACTTGCCTGGGGTCCTACATGCTGTCCGTGGTGGAGCCAGGCTCCCAGAACAGTGTGTCTCCTTTGAGGGTCCACCCAGTACCCTTCTGACATCCCGATTTAGCACTAAAATAGGAAGTCCAGATGCCTAGCATAGCTGTGGCCTGGCCTCTCAGGCCCCAGGCCAGGTAGGCACATGGCCATGTCTGGCACAGTGCCCACCCCACACCACTGAGCTGAGGAGCAAACGTGTCAGGCCTGGGGACACACACCCCTGGTCATCTAAGCACAGGCCCTGCCCCTTCCCTGCTGTGCAGATGCGGGCAATTCGTTTCCTTTTCTGATTCTCCACTTTCTTACCTGTAAAAGGAAACTAATAATTTGTCTCTCCAGACTCCTAGCAGGATTAAATGAGCTAATTTAAGTATGCTCCTGGCACATAGCAGAATCTCAATAAGAGGCCATTCCCAGCCGTTGGAAAGGGCCCTAGCAAAGGTCCGGAGGCAGAAACTGTGTCTCACCTGCTGCTGGTACTGTACCTGGCACACAGTCAATGCTTAGTAAATATTTGTTGAAGGACGAGTGAACAAATAAAGGAATTAATCTAGAGTAACTTCCCAGTGACGCAGAAGTTCTCAAAGAGAGTCATGTCTGAATTCTGGTTCTGCTACTTTCTAGCTGGCGGCCTTGGGCACGTGACACTGGTCAGCGTTCAATTTCCTCATCTGTGACATGGACATTGACTGCTGCCTCGTGGAGGAGCTATTTGGAGGTGTCCGTGAAGTGGGGCTGTGTCCACTAGCAAGTCCTGTGCACGGGAGAGGCCCTGTGACCAGCCCCGTGTCTGTCAGCGTGGCTAGAACCTGCTTGAGGATGCATTGCAGCTTTGCTCCCGACTGAGCCCCTTGGCTCCAGGACTCATGGAGGACTGACCACAGAATCTAGGCCGAGGTCTGTTGGGCTGGGAATCCGGGCTGCCAGGCAGGCCAGAGCAAGTACAGGCCAGGGTGAGTCAGCTCGGCAGCCAGGCAGCCCGCCCACCCACGGCAGTCCAGAGCCTCCCCATCATAGCAACGCACTAATCCTAGCAACCAGCTCATTCTCTCTTGAAACCCCCTCCCATCCCATTACACAGAAGAAAAAACCAAGGCTCAGAGAGGAAGAGTAAGTTGCCCTGGTCACATCTAGTGAGATGTAGGGTGACACGGCGGATATGGGACTCATCATTAGGTGTGGGAGCTCCCTGGCTGCAAGAGGTTCTAACCATCCGGACTGTGGAGCCAGCTGTTAGGTCAGCGGAGTGAAGTCAAGATTCTCGGGATTCAGGCCTCCACGATGGTGCTGCCCCCGCTGGCTTCCGTGCTCACCCCTCCATCTCTGGCCTATGCTCTGTACGTTTCAGCCATATGGCGCTGCCCTGCCCCTAGGCGCCCCCTGCGCTGCAGACCTCTGGCCTTTCTCTGTGCCCTTCCTGCCACTGAAATGCACCCACAACCTACCCTTTCCATCCAATTCCTACTCACCTTCTCAGAGGCAGATCAAAAGCCAAACCCACCCATTAGGATGGCCATTATAAAACATGAAACGAAACAGAAAATAACAAGTATTGACAAAGATGTAGAGACCTTGGAACCTTTGTGCATTGTTGGTGGGCGTGTAAAATGATATAGCTCTTATGGAAAACAGTATAACAGTTCGTTAAAAAAATTAAACATAGAATTGATCTGAGCAAGCAATTCCACTTCTTGGTGTATCGCCAAAAAGAACTGAAAGCAGGGACTGAAACAGGTATTTGTATACCCTTGGCCATGGCAGCATTGTTTCCTATAGCCAAGGTGCAAACAGCCCGAATGTCCACTGATGGATGAATGGATAAACACAATGTGGTATATACATACATATGATGAAATATTATTCCCTTTAAAAAGGAAGGAAGTCCTGACACAGGCTACAACATGGATGAACCTTGAGGCTAAGTGAAATAAGCCAGACACAAATGGACAAATATTATATTATTCCACTTATATGAGGTCATTAAAGTATTCAAATTCAGAGAGAAATTCAAATTCAGAAAGTGGAACGGTGGTTACCAGTGGCTTGAGGAAGGAAGGAACGGGGGGGGGGGGTTACTGTTTAATGGGTACAGAGTTTCACTTTGGGGGAGATGAAACAGTTCTGGAGATGGATGGTGGTGATAGCTGCATGACAATGGAAATATTTTTTTTTTAAGATTTTATTTATATATTTGAGAGAGAGAGAGAGAGGACAAGCAGGGAGGAGCAGAGGGAGAGAGAGAAGCAGGCTCCCCGCTGAGCAGGGAGCCCCATGTGGGACTTGATCCAAGGACCCCAGGATCATGACCCGAACCGAAGGCAGACGCTTAACCGACTGAGCCACCCAGGCGCCCCAACAATGGGAATATTCTTAATGCTACTGACTATACACTTAAATATGGTTCAAGTGGTCAGTTTTATGTTAAGTATGTGTTGCCGCAAAAAAAAGAGGGGAAAAAAGCCAAGCACTCTGGGAATCTATCCCTGATGCCCCCAAGAAGGTCAGAGCCCAAGTGTCATCTCATCATCACCAGGAATTTATAGCAATAATTTTTTATTAAAAATTATTAAATTTTATAGTGTAAAATTACAGGTGAAACCTAACACCAGAATGATATTTTTAACTTACCTTTTTATTGCTCAAGTCCATTTTTTTTCCAGGTTTACTAATTGGCTCTATTTCCACTTTTGAAAACACTGGCCTATTTGTCGAGAAGATGAAGAACAGGGTCTCAGGAGCCCTGCCCAGGCGGAATGAGGGCTGGGAGGGTCTCAGAAGCTCAGACTTGCTGCCCAGCCCGGGCACTGGGGGACCAGCAGCCTTGCCGCAGGGAGCATAGCCTAGCCTTCCCGAGGGCAGGGAACCAGTGCTAGTCCTGGGGGAAGACTGGTTAGAGAAAGAAAACTGGACCACAGGTGGTGTACAGGATGGAGTGGGAACCAAGGGGGAGCAGTGGAGCTGATGGTTACCCAGGGTGACATTCACCAGCTTTACCCTGGATATCTACCTTGGGGGAGAGAATGTGACCCTCATGTCACAGATGAGGAAAGTATGCAAGTGCGAAATTATGAAGTGGTTCATAATTATGAAGGTCAGAGGTTATTAGGGATGGAGAACCAGGATTAGAACCAGCACATGGAGCCCCAGAGTCTTTCCACAGTGGCCAACTGAAGGACAGAGAGAAGTCAGGGGAATCCTAAGTGGGGGAGCCTGATAAATCATGGCCTAAGGAGGCGCAGAGAGAAGGGTTAGACTCCCTTCAGGGGAAGGAGAACACAGGAACTGCGGAGAGGATGGGAGAAGCAGCAAGAATGAGGGGGCTTCCGCAGGCAGCTGGAAGGGCCAGCCCTCACCCTCCTAGTCACTAGCGAGCTCACACAGAGAGCGTGGAGAAGTGCCCACGGAGAAAGGGCCTGGCTGGGGTTCAGCCAACTGGGTTCTGGGCTGCTTGGGCACAGCTCCCGTTCTGTGACCTGGGCAAGTCCTTTCCTCCTGAGCCTGTTTCCGCGTCTGCTGGGCAGAGAGAGTAAAAACAGGCCTTTTGCCATGCACCGTGGTTTGCGCGGCCTGCACTTGGCAATGCACCTGTTTTTCTGGCGCACCTGGTTGTGCAATGCGGGCGTCTAAGAGCCGCTGAGCAGCGAAAGCCGACACACCCACAGGGCGCTCCCGGAGCCGACGCTCAGACCCTCCCACCAGAGGGAGGCGCCCCGGGACCCGGAGGCGGCAGGACCCTGGGCCTCCGCGCGCGCGCTGCACCTCGCCGTCCGCGCGGGGCTCGATCCGGGGCGCCCCAGCCACGTCCCCCCATCCCCCACCCCCGCAGCCGCCGGGGCAGGGGCGAGGCCCGGGGAGCAGCGGGGCTGCCATGGCGGAGCCGGAGGCCACGACCGAGGACCTGGACGCCCTCATCGACGACCTGGACTACCTGCCGGGCCACTTCCACCTGGAGATGCAGCTGAACTTCGAGCCGCGCTCGCCGGCCTCGCTCCGCGCCCGGGACCTGAAGCTGCAGCGGGACGGCTTGCAGCAAGAGCTCGAGCTGGCGGCCGCCCCGCAGCGCCCCGCCGTGCGCCACCTCCTAGGCACCTTCGCCTTCTACCTGGACGAACTAGACGAGGCCCGCGAGCTCTTCCTCGAGGTGGCCCGCGAGGACCCGGGCAACCTCAACGCCTGGGCCAACCTGGCGCACGTGTACGGGCGGCTGGGCCAGGAGGAAGAGGAGGAGGCGAGCGCCGGGCGGCTGGCCGGCCTCATGGGCCTGGCGGCGGAGCGCGAGGCTCCGGGGGACCCCCAGCGCCGGGCGGCGCGCTGCCTGGCCGAGCAAGGCTATGCGTACGGCTTCGACGTGGGCTGCGCCAGCCCGGAGGAGCGCGCGCAGGTGCTGGCCGCCGGCATCGCGCTCTACGACAAGGCGCTGGGCTACGGGCAGCAGGTGGGTGACCCGTCCCCAGGTCGGGAGGGCTGGGGTCGTGGCCCCCAACGTCTGCAGGGACGTCCGCGCAGACTCTCCCCAAACCCCGGCCCTTTGGCTTCCGGGACACCCTTCCAGGGCGCCTCTCCCAGACCAGACCTGTAGCTTTTCTCTGCTAGGGCGTGGACCTGCTTCCTAGCGGGACAGTCTGCCTAGGTTTCTTTTCTGGCGACGCTGCAAAATCCGCGTTGGCAAACTCATCCTCTCGTCTTGCTTCTCCCAGCAAGTACCTGTCCAAGCGCCTGTGCACATCGCCTAAGTAAATGGCACAACCAACCCCACAACCCAACGTGGGCAGCATTCTTACCTCCTCCCTCCTCCCCGTCACACCACCTTCCCCATCCACTTAGACCCCAAATCCCTGTCCATTCGGCCTGCCCATATCTCTGAGAACTAGCCACTCCTCCCCAACCTCCCTCTGCCAGCCCAGCCTCCGTCATTTCCTGCCTGACTAGTTAGTTGCCATCATCCCGCCTGGGTCCCTGCCCTCCTCCTGACCCTTCTGCTTGGTCCTCCACCCTGCTGCCAGCATCATGTTGCTCAGTCTTATCAGCCACGACCCTGAGCTGCTTACACCCCTGGTAACTCCCCACTGCCTGGCAGATAAGTCCAAGGCTCTCTGGTGGGCACCTGAGACCCTCCATGCTCTTCCTCTCTGCTCTCTCTCTGCCAAGTACCCCCTTCCAGACATGCTTTTGCTACAGCCTGCTTCCCTGTGTCCCCCCAGTGGGCAAGTCTCCTTATAGCTCACCTTGCCACTCTCTTGGCCTCTTTCTATGATGCCCTTCTGCTCCACCTTTGACTGGGAGGTTCTCCCCAGTCTTGGGTTTGTCTCAGGCATCCCCTCCTCCGGGAAGCCTCCCCTGACTTCTGCAGGCTGGGTCAGGTGCCTGCCCTGGGCTCCCACAGCACTGCTCATACTGTCCGTTCACAAATCTGTCTCCTTAATTCAGCCTTGAGGTCTTTGAGAGTTGGGATAACATCTGTCTGGTTTATCACTGCAAACCTTATACTGGGGACAGTGCCTGGCACACAGTGGCGCTCAATAAATGTATCTTGAATACTTGTATGGGCAGAATAGGGCCTGGCACTGAGTAGAAAAACACCAAGTATATTAGTTACCTATAGCTGCATTAACAGACATCCTCCAAAACTTAGCAGCATTTATTATCTCATAGTTTTTGTGGATCAAGAATCCAGGCATGGCTTAGCTGGGTGCCTCTGGGCTATGTTCTCATCTGAAGGCTTGCTCAGCTGGGGAAGGACCTGCTTCCAAGCTCACTCGCGTGGCTCCAGACAGGATTCAGTTCCTCACTGGCTGTTGGCCAGAAGCCCCCCTCAGGTCCTTTGCCACATGGGTATCCCATCACTTTTGCTATATTTTGTTCACTAGACGTGAGTCACTAGGTCTAGCTCACACTCAAAGGGATGGGACTACACAAGGACACGAATACCAGGAGATGGGGATCACTGGGAGCCATCTCAAAGGTTACCTGCATTAGATGACAGAGGGCATTATTCTCCTGTTACAGAAAAGGAAACCACAGTTCAGAGAGGTAACCATGATGTTTTATAATGGCTTATAAACACAGTAGGTGTTCAATAAATGTTAAGATGCTGAGCACCTGCCTCTCACACATGCCCAGAATTTGCCAGTTTATGGGCACTTTCACCGCATGATTTGATCGGAGGCAGAGATCACTATTGTTAACGTTCATGAAGCAGGTCCTTCCCCAGCTGAGTAGATGCTCAAGAAATGGCTTAGATTCGTGATATTTAAATAACAACAAGCCTTCACACAGGGCTCCATTCATAAAACCTCTGTACACTCCCTTGGAGCCTTTTCCCACCCAAAGCCTTTTCCACCTTCAGAGAGGAAATGTGGAGTCCAGACCTCAGGGAATGCAGGGTGGAGGGCACAGACTTGAGTTCAAGAGAGCAGCGCAGGGTAGAGGTTAAGACGGGAGACTCTGGGTCAGACAGTCCAAGTTCAAATCCCAACCCCCCCACCCCACCCCCACCCCCACGCTGTCTCACCTCCAGTCCGTCCTCAGCATCTTGGAGCTTCCATTTCCCTCCCTGTAAAATGGGGATTATAATGGTACATATGTCCTGGGCTCCCTCCACTGTAAGAGGAGGGCATTCTCAGTTGGTTGATGTCATAATGAAGAGCTGATATTTGGAAAGCACTTGGAAAAGAGTGTGCAAAGAGCCAGCAAATCGGACACAACGCCCACCTCACCTGGGCTGGCGGAGGCCCCAGTGCCTCGGTGGGGGGGCGGGGCTAGCTGTGGCCATCCCGTAGGGCCCAAAGGGACCCAGGTGTTCTGTTTTAAAGCCTGAGCCCGAGGCCCTGAATGCCTGCCACCCTCAGCAGGAGGCATGGACAGCATAGTGTGTATTGAGTGTGGTCCCAGCAGCAGAGCAGGGCCTAAGGGGTCCTGAGCTAGGAGCCAGGAGGCCTCCTGGGCCTTCCCTTCTGGGCCGTGGTTTCCCCCTCTGTGAAATGGGGGCAGAGAGGGGGATGGTCCACAAGGTCCCTTCCTGCTCTCAGGGGGGAAGGCTACCTGGAGGAGGTGAGCGTGGAGGCAGAGGTTTAGGCATAGGGATCAAACAGAGTCCAGCATCTCTCTCCCTGCCGTCGCCGCTGGTCAGCCTAGCCATGGTGGGGGCAACCCCCCCACCCCCACCCCCACCGTGAGTGACCTCCCAGAGGACAGTGTCAAGCAGGGTGCTGCCCAGGGCTTCAGGGAAAGAACTGACTGCTTCAGGAGGGCGGTGGCCCGGCACCAGGCTCCATGCTATCCTTGGGTCTGGACAGCGCGGCTATAGTCATCCCCCCCATCACAGGAGAAGGTTGGGGATTTGGAGCCCCCATTTTGTCATCTGAGATTGGAAGAGATCATGCCTCTAAAGCACCTGACCGGAGTAGATGCTCAAGAAATGGCCATATCGGGGGTAACAATGATGATTTCACTGTAGTTAGAGCAGAAGGCCTGGGTTCAAGCACCTAGCTCTTTTATCATTTTGCTGTGTGGCTTTGGACAAGTCACTTTTCGTCTCTGGTCTTGGCATCTGCTTCATGAACGTTAACAATAGTGATCTCTGCCTCCGATCAAATCATGCGGTGAAAGTGCCCATAAACTGGCAAATTCTGGGCATGTGTGAGAGGCAGGTGCTCAGCATCTTAACATTTATTGAACACCTACTGTGTGTCAGCTCTCCAGATATTGGAGTCTGCAGTCCAGGTCCCGGGGGTAGAATGGCAGTGACGGAGTTTCAGAGAAGGGAGACGCTTCCTTTCAGCACAAGTGAGTGACATAGGCTTCCGGAAGGAGCAGGAGTGTACTGGCGGGAATGCGGTGAGGGCACTCCCAGCAGGGGCGTGGTGTGTGCGAAGGTCCTGCGGTGAGGGCCTGCAGAGCCTGCGGGTGTTAGTGACAGCTGAGTGGCTTAGAACGAGGGCAGTCCGAAGCTGCCCACGGAAGAGCCCAGGCTGGCTGGGGAACTGCTGACTCGATCTCTGAAATCTGCTTCCCGCCCTCCTCTTTAGCTGCTTCTGACTTCCCAGCAACTGGAAACCACCTCTGCTCCTCCCAGCATGCTGTGCTGTTTCATACCCCCCTGCCTAGCAAGTAGACTCCATCCATCAAAACCCCGCTCAGATGTCACCTCCGCCTTGAAGCCTTCCTTCACACAACACGCAACTTCACACAATAATACTTACGAATGTCTTCCAGACACGATCTTAGTCACCACGAGAACCTTCTGATCCCAGATCCCAGCAGGAACTGAGGCATAGCTGGGCCCAGTAACTTGCCCAGGGTCACAGAGCTAGTAAGTGGCAGTCGAATCCACCCCATTCTGTCTGACCTCAAAGCCTCTGCTCGTTCTGGGGAGGTCAGAGAAGTGGGGGCGCGCTAAGTGCAGATGGCTGCACGGACCACGTCCTGGAAACTAGGGCAGAGGAAGTGTCAGGAGAGAGGAGGTGGGTTGCCATGCGTGTGTGGAGGGGGGAGGGTGGGAAAGAGGGGAGCAGAGACGAGGTCAGAGTCAGGGCCAGGGCAGGAGGAGGTGGGACCCCTGCTGAGAGGGTCTGGCCCACGGGGGCCCAGTGGGCGGTGGGCGGCTGGTGGTCTGGCCCACCCTATGCTGTAGCTGCAAGAGATGTTTCCAGCCTCACAGAGCTGGCACTGTCTCAGGTACGGAGGAGCTTCTGGGGCTCAAAGGATAAAGGGCAGCTGAAGAACCAGTGCTCATCTGCCAACTAAAATGACAAGAGAAAACCTTGTTAATAATTCAGCCCAGAATCCAAAAATAAGTCCAGTGTGTGTGCGTGCGTGTGCGTGTGTGTGTGTGTGTGTGTGTGTGTTGGGGGGCATGTTTGTGACTTCTCTTCTCAGCTCTTCACTCCCTCCTGTTTTTCTTTAAGTCACAACAATGTGAGGAGGCAGGTTGCTCTCACCTGTCATTACTACCCTCCGGCCAGCAGCCCCGTGGTGCGGGCACGGGCGCGCACACAGTCATGGGTGGATTCTTGGTGACAAACCTCAAAGCGGGGGCGAGGGGGTGTTAGGAGCTTTGGAGGTAGACAGACTGGGTTAAAATTCTGTCTCCATCACAGGTGGTACAGATAAGTCACTTTACCTCCCTGAGCCTCTGTTTCCTCATCTGCCAAATGGGATTCTAAGGCCCATCGCCCTGGGTGGCCGTGAGGACTGAGAGAAGTCAGAAGGCTGCGGGCAGGGTGCACGTCCTGTCAGAGCCCAGCCTTCTCCCTGCGCCTGGGCCTCTCTCTAGCCCCCCACCACTCGGTGTGCAGCATAGGGTGGGACACCCGAGAGTGGTTTGTAACTGTTGTTAAATTTCATTTCACTGAGTCACTGGCCTTTAAGTCTTCAAATCCCTATTTTTTTTAAATAAGGTAACTTGAACCTCTGTTTCTCTAAAAAGTACCCCCGTCCCAAGCTAACTCAGGTTCTTGATTGTCTTCCCCTTTACCCAAATACTGGTGGCTTGACACACAGGTGCACTCACGCAGGCCTTCACCCCCGCTCACGGCCCAGGGTGATAGTACGATGATGGGTGCCAGGCCCGGAGTTCAGAATTTTACATTCATTAGTGCATTTGATTGTTATTCAGACTTCAAAGACACACTGCCAGTTGAGTAGTGTGATTCCCCATCACACCAAGGACGTAACAGGCTCCGCGAGGGCAGCGGCTTGCCCAAGGTGACCCAGCGCGCCGCGGCCGTGCAGATCGCACCCCCAGCCGGGCGGGCAGGGAGGGAGGCAGTGCTTACAGGCCTGGCAGACAGCCTCACAAGCCAAGGTGTGGACATTCCAACCAGCCACCACACCCAGCGGGGTGGGGACGCGGTAGGAAGGGCCAAGAGGGCAGAGCTGGTCGGTAGCCCCAGGGTCCCCTGCATGCACACGCATGCACACACAGATACACACACACACACACACACACACACACACACGACTCCACAAATCTGAGTGGTTTGATTGGGTTCAGTGAGGAAAAGAGATGGTTAACACTGGAAAGTGAGCTAGGTACTGTGCACTCGTGTACTTCTCATAGATGATCTCGTCTGGTCCTCACAGAAATGCTGGGAAACCAGAAGTGGTATTAGCCCCTTCTACAGATGACCAAACTGAGACTACAGAGGTGTAGTGACTTGCCTAAGGGCACACAGCCAGGAGTGGCTGCCGGGAACTGAACTCAGGTCTCTTGGACTTAAAACACAGGCTGGGGCAGCTTTCCTGGGCTCTGGCTCCAGCCTTCTGAGGGCCTTGGAGCCACTCACATTTCTGAGTTTGCTGCTGGCTTCTCTCCCTCCGTACCTAGCATGTTTGGGAAGTGGGTTTCCCCTCCTCATTGATAGAGGATCCCAGAGTCCAACTTGCCTTTAGCATCATCTGGCCCAGCCACCTCTTTTACGGGAGAAAAGAATGTTAAGCACACATACAGCACAGACCCATGGGAGGAGCTGAGAACGTTCGGGCATCACCGTTATTACTACAGGAGGCGAGACACTTCTTCAGACCCACCCAGTCTCTACTGGCTCCAGGGCTGGGTTTGGACCCAGGACTAGACAGGGTCCTTTTTCTCTAAGGACAGTGGGATAGAAAAGTGGCTCAACACAGTCCTGCAAGTCTAGGGAACGAGTGCAATGCAAAGATGACCCACCGCGGTGACATGACAGACCTAGGACCAGAAGGGGGGTGAGAATGGGAAGCTGCGGTCAATCTACTCAAATCTTAAATTCCGTGAAGACCATCCAGCGAAGCCAGGACAGGGAGGCATAGGTGACTTACTTCCATGGCATAGCACTGCCCCTTCAGATCCTCTCCACCAATCACATTGACCACATGTGACACAGGCGGGCCAAGTGGGATCATCCCATTTGTGGATGCAGAAGCGGAGGCCCAGGCTGGGCTGGGGGCCTTTCCAGGATCCCTGGGGGAGGCAGAGGCAGGAATGGAACTCCAATCCCAGCCCTCCATTTATCTCCGCAACACCTGTGGCAGGAGCTGGGCAGGGGGGAACCCCAGCCCTTGCCTTTCTGGTGCGTGTCCCGCAGGTGGGGTGGGGGCGGCGCTCGGTGTGCAGAGCAGGGAGGCTGCTCTGTGTCATCACAGAGGACATTCCAGTTGTGCAGGAAGAACGTATTCCTGAGGCCTGCCACCTTGTGACTTTTATTTCTGCAGCATCAGCCTTCACAGGGTCGGCGTGATGAGGTGGAAAGACAGGGGCGTTGGAGGGAAGCAGATGTGAACTTGAATCCTGGCACTTCCACCCTGGGCTGTGGGGCTGGGCGGTGGCTTTTTTTTTATTAGGCTCTGTTTCCTCACCCATAAAAGGAGGCGGATGCATTGCACCTTCTCAGGCTGCTGCGAGGGTCCAGTCCACGGAGGCACTGAAGCGCCCAGTGGAGAGTCGATGCTCGGAAATGTTCATGCCCTTTGCTCCTTCACATCCCCCTCTCCTGGAGGAGAACTAGTCAGCTCTCGGGAAGGGAATCAGAAATGGAGAGTACAACGTCATCAGGGGCAAAGTTCAAATTGCAAGGCAATTATTTTCCTGCAGAACCAGCAAGGTCTCTCTATAGCCTATCCAGATGCATAAAGATTCCTCGCTCATTGGTATATTAAAAGATTTTCTACTGAAATCCTTGAAAATAGCCAAGGCCCACAACATTTCCTTCTTCAGGGGGCCCCCTTTTGAAGTAAGTGGACCAGTCAGGATCCTCCCTTGTACCCACCAAGTTAACACAAGCCTGCCCTGTAATGGCCTATCCTGATCCTCTTCTCTGCCGGTTCTGCCAGATCACCTACCTTTGTCGCTTACCCACGCAGCTGTAGGAACCTGGGTCTTCAGGCTTTTCTGAGGATCACAATTCTGAT
Organism: Phoca vitulina; assembly: GCF_004348235.1. Taxonomy (NCBI): domain Eukaryota; kingdom Metazoa; phylum Chordata; class Mammalia; order Carnivora; family Phocidae; genus Phoca; species Phoca vitulina. The sequence continues at coordinate 57,900,419 of NW_022589705.1, forward strand.
CCTTTGGCTCATTTAAAAAAGAGATCCACCGACCAGCCCACCGTCCCTCAGGTCCCCACCGTGCGCTACAGCGAGGATCTAGTGCATCAGAGGGCCTATTAAAACCCAGGTGGCAGCCCTACCCCCCCCCCCCCGCCCCCTGCTGCAGAGTTCCTGATTCAGTGAGTCAAGAACTTGCATGTCTATCAAACTGCAGGTGCTGCTGCTGCTGGGCGGGGACCACACATTGAGAACCACTAGTCTAGTCTTTAGGGGCAGGGGCTCTGGGGCTGGGCTGCTGGGGTCCCCGCTCTGCTGCCTTCTAGCTGTGCCGCTCTGGGCCACAGTCGCTTCTTCTGTAAAACTGGGGTAATCATAGTCACGACCTCATAGGTAACCCTGGGGGTTGAATGGGTTCACACATGTACACTATGAGCCTGGCACATAGCAAGTGCTCAATAAAATTTGCTATTATCAGTGTAGCGACAGAAGCACCATTTCCAGGTTTCAGTCTGGGCTTACACTGGCTGTGTGACTTTGAGGACATGGTCCCACCTCAGTTTTCCCATCAGTGCTAAGAGAGTAATGGTAACTCACTTTACATTCCACACAGGATGGTCTGAGGACCAAATGGAATCTGTGTGCATCCACTCTGTAAATGGTAAGCACTGTGCAAACACTTGCGGCTAGATGTGGTGGGAAGAACATGACCTTGAAGTCAGAGAAAAGGTCAGGTTAAGTGGGCAAGCCTCTGTGTCTTTTGAGCCTTGGGTTCCCCCTCTCTAAAATGAGGGAGGTAAGAGCGTGGGCCTCCGGGGAGCAGGGAAATGTCCTGAGGACCCCTTGCCTGAGGGCTGCACCTTACTCAGTGAGTCCCAGGGTCTGAGGATTTCACTTGAGGGTCAGCGCTGGTGCCTTGGCCTTGCCCAGCTCCCTCCCACCAATCTGCCATGGAGTGGCGGCCTAATGTGAGACCCCCTCCAGCCTGCAGCCTTGGCTGGCCCCCTCTCCAGACCCCGGAACCCCCAGTTCACAGGGTTGTGAGGAAGACCCAGCAAGAGAAAGGGCGGTGTGCTGCCCAGAGCCCATGCTGGGCAGGCCCTTGGGGAACACTCCTCCTCTGGCAGAAGCCCTCTCCGGGCCTCCCGGGCTGCCTCCAACATCTTGCCTCTGGGAGCTATCAACTCTGGAAGTGAGAGCCTTGCAGCCCTAAGAGGTTTCAGGGCAATTTTATTCTCCAGGAGAGAGGGTGAACAGCCCCTCCTTCTCCGGGAGGGGAGGGGGGAACCAGAGGCCTGTTTAATTTAATTTAACGCACCGTGGCTTGCCAGGTTGCCCCTGGTAACAGCCTCAGCTACTGCTTTAGTTACAACCAGAAGGATTTTTAAAGAGACAGCCCATTTTCGGGCCAGGATAGCCCAGCAGAGTGCATGGCGTCCACCAGATTTCATCACGGGGATAGAGGATTAAAGCTCAAGCCAGATGAGACCTCAGACTAGATCTGTTTGGGCCATTAACTCCACTCCAAATCTGCAACCCCATACGCCCTCCTGAAAACGTCACTCTTCAGCAGAATCTGAGGAGGGACTACGTTTGGGATTTGTCATAGCGATGTCACTCAGCTAGCTACTTTTCTGAAAATCTGTTTTAGCCTTCAAGTTGAAGGGAACCAGGAGAGAGGAGTTACTCCTGCAATTCAGCATACCGCCACCAGGTGGTGGTATTGCCTGCATAGTGCAAACCACAGCCAGGCTCTTGAATTACTCAAGGATACCAACGGGTTTTAAGCCCCGATACTAACTAGCGTGTTACTGGGTAAGTTGCTTCACCTCTGTGGTCTCAGTATCCTCAGAGAAAGAATGCGAGTGATCAAGGAAACAGTGCTGAGGACAATGCTTGGAGCTAGGATTATGAAGGCATAAATTTAAGTGTCACGTCTGTCTGGTACCAGCTGTGATCTGGGCACATAACTTACTTTCTTGTGGCTTGAATGCCAAACAAGAGGAACAGGGAGAGCCCTGAGGATACCATGTAACTCTCCAACACTGGGGGTCTATGGAGGGGAGAAAGGTGCTTGGGACCCTACAGGGGATCTGAGGCCCTAATAGCACAGTGGGCGGGTGGGGGGGTGCGGTGGAGAGCAGGGTGAGCCAGGACCCCTCTGGACTCCGGAGAGGTCGTTGCCCCAGAGGGAACTGGAATAAGTCCCCTGGACAGAGCAGCCTGACCTGCTCAGCTCTAACCCAAGCCAGGAGAAAGGGGTCCAACATTTATGGAGCGCATACTCTGGGCTGGGCACTGCCCCACAATGCCTGCGAGCTCTATATTATTATCCACCTTTGCAGATAAGGACACAGCCTCCCAGAGGTAACTCACGCATCCCGGGTCGCCCGCCTCATAGGACCAGGCCTGTCGGCCACCTGAGCCTCTGCTCTTGCTCGTGGTCATACCTCCTTGTCAGAAGCCTGAATGAGGCGGCAGGTTCCGTTTCTCCCTACCAGGACTCAGTTTGGCCAACCTCAAAGTGGGCATGGGGCCAGAGGTCATGAGATCATACCTCTAGACAGCCGGAAAGCCTGAAGCACTTAAGCTTCACTCCGTCACATGATCACACACTGACATTACGTCCCGGTTTTTGGCCAGCATGGCCCCCAGGAGTGGCCCCATGACTCTGAGTCCCCCTTCCTATGTCCCAGGTGCCATGTTGGTAGAACAGGTAAGGTTATCCAGCAGCCCATCCTAGCCTTTTGCTTTGACAAATGTTCCCCACTGAGCCCTCGAGGATGTCCTTCAACCCTTGGCAACTGCCGCCCTCCCCTCCGGACAGCCCTGTCCCCAGCTAAAGCCCCATACACGTATTCCCACCTAAGTGACAGGAGGACTCTCCAAGGTGGTGTGAATGTAAAAACACACTGGATCTGGGCACCGCCCTTTCCATGGCTCCCCACTGCCCTGCACATGAACCCCAGGACCTGAGCCAGGCCCTCGGGGGCCCCTCCTGATGTGCCCTTGCTGGCTCATCCTCCCGCCACTTACAACACACCACGCTCCCTCACCTCCGACTGAGCTTTGGCACACGATGTCTCTCCATCTGATGCCTTCTCTTATGGTGTCCACCTGGGTGGTCCCTACTTGTCCTGGAGAGGCCTGTGCCAGCAAGTCCTCCTCTAGAAGCTCTGTGGGCACTCCTGTAACAGGCAGGATACTTCCTCCCGTAACCCGTAGCGTTCCTTCCACTCGCACTGTGATATGATCTGGCTTTCGCACCAGACTGGGAGCTCCTAAAGGTGGGACCTGCCTTTCCTCTCCTATCCCCATTGTGCCCAGCCTGGGCCAAACAGAGAAGATACTTGATGAATAGTGGCTAAGAAATGTGATTAGCGGGGCCTCCTCTGGGGGATCTGGCTTGCACCCTGGGTCAAGACCCTGCCTCGATGGGCAGTCACACCTCTCCGTGGGATCAGACTCACAGGACCCCCTTTCTCTCTTCTCCCTCCACGCTCATCCGCAGTCTCCTCCGAACAGCCACATCATAACTTGCTGACATTTCCCCCACACACACCCCACTCACACACACCGTGCTCCAAGCTCACCAGTCACGCCACACGTCTCCACACTGAGCCCTCCATCTGGAATGCTCTTGACCCCCAGCCCACCCTCTGAAATACCACTGCTATTCAAGACTCACCTGACAGCCCATCCTCTGCAAGACCTTCTCAGAGTCTTTTGGCTGGGAGTGGCCTCCACATCCTAGTGCATCTGTCCACATCACTCTCATGGCCTTGTTTGGACTTTGCCTCATACGAATGTTATAGGCAAGCTGGTGTGGTAAGGGGAGCATGAGCTTTGGAGCCTAACAAAGGGAGCTCGAGTTCCAGCTCTGACACTTATATGCTGTGTGACCTTGGGCAAGTCATTTTACCTCACTGAGCCTCAATATGTTCATCTGTAAAAAGCAGATGAAACCTACCCAATAAGTTGTGGAGAGATTGAGAGGGTGGGTGTCAGGATCCTGGCACATGGCGGTCACCCAGTCAAGCTCTATTATTTATGCCTGGACCTGTTTTCCTAGCTAGGTTGTGAACCCATTTGGGCCAGGGTGCCGGTCCAATTCGGTGCCACGTCCCTAAGCACTCAGCACAGGGCCTCACACCACAGATGCCCAGAAATGCTGGCTGGACTGAGTGCATTCACTCGGCTGCTGGGAGTCGGGGGGTTGATGGGGGTCCTGAGCTGAGGAGGCCATGGTGGGTGGGGGGTGGTGAGTGCAGAATCCAGCCTGAAGATCCACGCCAGGAAACGAATGTGGAGGGAGGGAGCAGAGCCCGAAGCAGAGCTGCTGATATGCACTAGGGGTTTTATTGGTTTTCATTAAAATTCCTTCCTGAGGCAGCAGCAGCTACTCCCATAAATAACAGCATAAATATTTTATCTGGTGCCCAAGTCGGTCTAAATGCCTGGTGAGGTTGGCAAGAATAACAGTGGGAAAACCGTTCAGGGGGGTCCTGGGCTGCAGCTGAACTCCATTAACAAGCCCGAAAGGGCTTTCTCAGGAAGGAGGAAGCTGAAGGGTGGCGCCAAAGGAGAGAAGCAAGTGGACAGTGGGGGAGAGAGAAGGTGACCAGTGGCTGGTGGGCCCTGGAATGGGGGGGATCCAGAGCACAGGTCGGGGAGCCAGGGGGAGGGGAGCTTAGTTTGGAAAGCAAGATGGAGGGAAGAAATGTATTCCACTCCTGCTCCGTGATGGGCACCTTACTTAGGACATTCACACAGGTTGTCTCATCAAACCTTGTGCAGTCAGAGAAATGAGGTGCTTCGCCCAAGGTTACTCAGCCACCAGTGGCAGATCCAGGACCATGATTAGAGGTGTACTTGCTGCTTCTCGGGGTTCAGGGCAAGTGCCATTCTCTGCTTTCCTAGATCCCAGTGGAGGAGAAAAGGGGCTGGTACTTCACCATGGCAACGCTCTTCATCAGGTCAGCCTGGGGAGCCCGGGACTGGACAGTGGGGAGGGTGAGGTGTGGCCTGGGACCCGGGGAGGAGGTGGCTGAGTCCATTTCCATGGTGAGGGCTCCCCAAGTTCCCCTCCATGCCACTGGTCTGGGGAGTACTCGCAGCACCCTAGGGACAGCTGGGAGGGGGTGCCAGCCACCCACATCCCCTTCTTGGCCACAGGCTAGATGGCATCTTCCTGGAGATGGGCAGCGAGGAGCAGAAGAGGCTGCCCGCCTTCAACCGCACGCTGGCCCTGCTCCGGCAAGTGCTCAAGTCCTCAGACCCCCACCACCAAGGTAGGGCCACCTGGCTCCCCCTTTACCTGTCACTAGCCCTGCCTGTCACTGTCATTGTCCCCACCTCTAGCATCATCTTCCTTTTTGGGAGATCCTGTTGCTCTCTCTCTCACCCTCTGTCCCATATACTCATTCGTTCATCTCACAGAACTCATGCACCTTGCACTTTGCTCAGTGATTTCATGCCACGGACCCTCCCTTCATCTTCCTGGGGGCTAACACCGTGCGTGGAGCTGGCCCCCTCCCTCTCTCCACCCCGCTGCTTCCTAGACACCCCTCTCCCACACTTCACCTCCAGCTCTGGCCTGGTGCTACCTCGGGATGCTGCTAGAGAGGAAGGACACCTTCTCCACCACCCCCATGGGTGTCCACGACTGTGGGTACTCGGGAACCGACCCCCTGGACTGCTTTGGCAAGGTACGTCCCCTGGCCACACCCACTCTCCAAACTGGGATGGAGCATGACACCCCAGCCTCCTCTCCTGGAACCCGCTGCTTCTCTGGGTGGCGTCCCACCTCCATCCCCCATCGTGTGCCCCCCCTCAGGAAGAACCCTGGCTTTCCCTCCTCTCTTCATTCAAAACAACGGTGATGTTTGTCATTGTTCCTTTTTGCTTAAGAATCAGACCCTCCCCACGCCCAGTCCCCAAGCCCGTCTCTCCAGCCTTGTCTTCTAAGCTATTCACCTTGTCTCAGATATACCCTCAGACTTCTCCCTTTCAGGCGTGGTTCTCACTGTCCTTCCCCACCCCCAGTGACATAGTAGAAAGAAGATGGGCTTAGCTGGGGTCTCGTGCCAGCTCTGCCCATGGGCCATGTGACCCTAAGCAAGTCACTTCCATCCCTGAGCCTCATTATGTGTTAATTATGTCGTCTGTCTACCTTCTAGGTCATTGAGAGACTCAAAGGAGGTAGTGGTTGAAACTGTTCACTGTAAACTGTAAAGTGCTGTTCAAGCCTTGTTCTTGGGCACCTCGTTTATGTGGTAGTTTCCACACTTAGCTCAGTTTTGAAGTCTTTCCTGGAGGCCAGGGACCCTGTAATATTCATTGACCTGTGCACTCAGCACAGTGCCCTGCATGGGGCACATCCCTAATGCTTGCTGGTAGATAGATTAATGATCAAGTCCTTGATGAGAGATCTTAGAACAGAATAGAAACGATGGCTCATAAGGATTCTGAGAGTTGTGTCCAATTTAACAAACACACTGCCTTCACCCTTCCTTGAGAACCTAACCCGTGCCCGGCACAGAGATGAGTCCCTGCAGGAGTTCGCTATTCCAGAGGCAGCAACCCACACAGGACAGGCAGTGGTCAGTAACAGTATTGAGAGGAAGTACTGTGGTCCCAACAGAAACACTGCACTGTGTACATATGGGGGAGGTAAAGGCTGATTCTGACCCTCCTTCCAAAGGCTGGGAAACTGGGGGAGCATACCCTGGATGTGTCTAAGGAAGAGAGATTTGCCTGTGTATGGAGGGATTCACTGGACAGGACACATGAACATGGTGGGGAGCATGGGAGTCGGGCTCTTGGGAGTTGAGTGCCAGTGAGTTGTACCCTAACGTGTTAGGTTCCATGATATGGCCAAACTTACTGGCAGGTGGATTTCGGGAATAAGAGCATGGCAGTGACATGGCTCTATCCAGAGATGGGAGACCTGCTGGTCAGGCAAATAACCAAATAGTTTGCTCTTACCCTTCTCCCTTCCCTAGGCTATTGAGATAGCCAAGGACCAACCCCCCATCCTGAATCGCCTGGCCAAAATCTTCCACTTCCTAGGAAAGCAGGATATGGCCATTGGAACCTGCAACATGGCTCTAGATATCCTACGAGATCCAGAGCTCAACTGGCAGGCATACTGCACAAGGGCCAAGGTGAGTCAGCCTGCAGGCTCCGCCTCCTCCTGCCATCAGGACTCAGAGAACAAGGGCCAGAGGCGAAGACTGTGTTACCAGAGCCCAAAGGTCGTAGGGCCTCCCTGGTGGAAAGGAGCTTAGGAGCCATCAAGACACAAGGTTTGTGTTCTATAAGGTTGTTGAGTGAAAGAATGAAGGAGACCCCCACCCACCGCAGGCACCCCTCTACAATGACCTGGTCGATGACCTCCAGCCTCTACTTGGTGAGCACTCAATACAGGCTGACTGACCTGGGTTGAAATCTGGCCTCTCAACCGATTACTCTATCTAAAACCCCATTCCCCAGACTGTAAGGTATGGATAATGACCTCTGCCTAGAATGCTCTTCTCCCTGATTGGCTTCCTTCCTCACTTCCTGGAGGTCTTGATGAAAAGGAAGCTTCTAGCACCATCTTACTGAAAATGTCAACCTCTCACCAACATTTTTTGTCCTCTTTCTTGGTTTACTTTTTCTTCTTAGTGCTTATTACTCCCCAACATACTATTTATTTATCATGCATATTGTCTTTCTCTCCCACACTAAAATATATGCTCCCTGGGGACAGGGAATTTTGTTTTGCTCTCTACCGGGTGCCTGGAACAGTATTAGCACATAACAGGCTCTTGGTGAATATCTGTTGAATGTATGAATGAATGAATGAATGAATGAACTGAGCACATACCATATGCTAGACCTTGGCTAGAATATGTTCTCTCAATCGTCATGGGAACTCTCCAAGGAAGATACCAGTGTACTAATTTTTCAGATGTGGAAAATAAGGCTCCCAGAGGTTGAAAAACATCCTCCCCAGCTCACATGCTAACAAGGGGAGAGGGGAGGGGCTGGAATTCCGCCAAGTCCAACTGGCTCCAAAGCCAGAGTTCCCGCCTCCCCCACCTTATGATGCTCTCTTAGAACTAGAGCCCACCAGGTTGGGTATAAAGCATTAATACCTTCAGCAACAATGACCCCTTTACCTACTTCCTCCTTCTCATGCCTCCCCTTCGGAACCTGTAGATTTTTTTAATGCTCCAAGTATGGGGGAAAAGGAGGGGTGAGGTTGAAGGCAAGAGTCTGGAATCATTTGTAATTTGATGCTTGTAAGTTGGGGCCACCTTCCATTCTTTCCAAATTGCTTATGTGGACTCTCACAAAATCTGTGCTGCCACCCTATCTAAAACAGCCCTCTCCCCCAGTCCCCTCTAGCCCATCACCCTGTTCATTTTTTCATAGCCACTTGTCACCACTGCATGCCCAGTACCTAGCACTGAGCCTGGCATATGGTGGGTATCCAGTACATGTTTGTTGAATGAATGAGGGGCTCTTTCCCCCTCATTGTACAGACAAGGAAAGAAACTAAGGCCCAGAAAGGGTGTCATTAGCACAGCTGGCACAGAACTAGGACCTAGGACTCTGGGTCCCAGTGTCAGTGGCCCTCTACTGCACCACAGAACTGCCCTGAGTTGCTGCTGAGAAAAAGACTGGCATCATTTAGGGTAGAAAGGAGGGCAGAGGTCCTTGCTTGGAGCATCATCCCTGAGCTGACTCTCTACGGCAGATCCACCTCAGAGCCTACCTGCACGACCTGGAGCGAGCCAAGATGGGGCTCGGGGGCATGCCTGACAGGAACCACCTGTCCTGCGCCAAGGCCGATCTGGAGGAAGTGGTCAAGGTGTGCCCAAGCCTCAACACCTACCTGGACATTGGCCAGGTAAGGCAGCCTCTTGGCTTGAGTAGCCAATGGCTTACTAAAAACCTGTTCACTCTCTACCAAGGCAGGCCTGGGCACTGAGGACACAGGGAGAAATACAGCTAGCCCCCATCCCTGTCTGATACCGTACCCACCTCCTACAGCCATGGTGAGGATTATATGAGAAAACGCACATACAGCACTTAGAACAGGGCCGTGCTCTTTCTAAAGCACTCAGGAAGTGAGGGCCATTACTCTTTATCCAGAAGTGCCTTCTGGGCACAAGGAATGATTACCAAGAGGTGACAATATCATAATTTTCCATACGTGAACACGGAGGCCCAGAGAGTGCCTCGCTCAAGCTGATACGGCCAAGAGTGGTGGGGCTGGAACTGGAATCGCTATTTCTTCTCCTTTCCCGGGGGCGGGAATTTGTGAAGCATTGTCGGAGGGAGGGTGGAATTTTTTTAAAAGCAAGTATGGGCGCAGAACGCCCAGGGAGAAAGGCTCACCCCGCCCTCCCCGGCCAGGTCTACTACTACATGGGTGTGGACGCCGTGCAGGAGCTGCTGGCGGTGGACGAGGCGGCGCTGAACCAGGCGCTGGTCTTCCTGGCCAAGGCCGGCGAGTCGGAGCTGGGCGCCACCCTGCCCGAGCTGCAGCTGCTCCGCGGCAAGTGCCTGCGCATCAAGGGTGAGGAGGCCAACGCGGCGGCCTGCTTCAAGCGCGCCGTGGAGCTGGACGACGCGGGCTCCAGCCACACCGAGGGCTTCGGCTGCCTGCTCGAGGCGCTGCTGGCGCAGTGGAGCCAGGCGCAGCTGAGCGACGCCGAGCTGGGCCGCGAGGTGGACGCGTGGCTGCGCCGCGCCCAGGACAAGTACCCCGCGGCGCGCCTGCGCCAGGAGCTGCAGCGCGTGTGGCGCGGCCACACGGGCGAGGTGCTGGGGCTGGCCCGGGCCCTGGTGGCTCAGGGACGGCCGGCGCTAGTGCGGCTGCTCTTCGAGACCATGGAGCAGGACGGCGACGTCGCAGGCGTGCCGCGGGGCCGCCGCGCCTTCTCCCTCTGAGCGGCGTCGAAGCCCCGCCCCGTCGAGGCCCCGCCCTACCTACAGCTGATTGGGCGCTCAAAACGGGCCTGCCCTGCCATAGGCTGGCGGTTGAGCGGAGCCAATTAGATTCTCTTCCGGGAGTTGGGACGGGGCGGTTGAGAGACGAGGGCAGTTTGGCCTGCCCGCGGAGTCACAAAGGCCCGGCTCAGGAGAGCCGCTGAGGTTGGGGCGGACGCGAGAGACCACCGGGAGACTGCCATTTAAAGCACTGAATTGTGCAAATATGCAGAAAAAGTAAGATGGATGCAAGATACAGAAGATAGTTGTCTCCATTCTGGCGGCTGTTTAGTCCCCGTGCGCAATCCTCGAGGCCTGAGTTCCTGTCTTTGGATTGCCGTGAGCCACACTCTACCCTTGTAATAAAGCCGCCTCTCCATAAATTGACTGGAGTGGGTCTCAGGTCCGGCAGCCAGAAAAGCCACGCCAGAGCAGAGGGCAAAGCTGCGCAGTGAGCAGGTAAGGGCAAGGCAGTAGTCTACACCTGGCTGCTCGGGCCTTTTGCCTACCTGCCTAGCAGTCTCCAGCAGGCCTCATCTTTGGCCAGCTTGGTCTGAAAGGCCCCCAAACGCCCTGACATAAAGCCCATCCAGTAGAATCTTTGCTTGATTTCTCTGTTCTTAGAAGAACCTAGGGTCCCCCCCCATCAGGGAGTGCTACCTGCACCCCGTCGTGAACCTTCCACAAAAGCGTGAAGAAAGTCTTGGAATTTTACACGCTTGGACTCATAGTCATAGAGTCTTGGATGTGGAACTTTACTGTCAAAGACTTAGGCTCTGATTGCCAGTAAATCTTAAAAATGGCCAAGCTGGATTCTTGTGGCCCTACCTACAAGAGCCACTTTAACCTAAAATTCCAGAAAAGGTCTTGCCAGACTCCGGGAATGCTGGTTGTTCATAACTGCAATGGCAGGACCCCCATAATGGTTTGTGATTTATTTTGCATTTTTCCCTTTCTTTGGAGAGTTATACCCACTGCTTTGCTCCTATCCCTGATCCTCAAACTTTACCAGGGAAGGGCCAGCACCCCTGCATTTCTTCTCATGTCTCCAGTGACAGATGGAGAACAGACTGAAAAGTGCAGTCCTTAGAGATCATGCACTCCAATCCCCTGTGTAGATGAGAATCCTGAGACTCCTAGAAGGGAGGTGGCTTGCCCAAAGTCTCACCGCCTAGCCTCCCACCCCTGTACTTCAAACTTACTGTCAGCATTTTGCAGGTTTGGAAAAATACTAATAAAGTGATTAACACTAAAGCATTAAGTGTTTACATGTTAAGGGTTTAAGTGTCACCTGTCACATGGGGCACTCTGAGATCCATTAGGATAATGTTCTAACACCAACAATGGAATCTGTGAAGTCTGGGCAGTGAGACCACGCGAAAGGCCCCAAATTCCACCTCATGGTTCACCATGGCTCACTGCTGTGGGTGGTGACCTCTCCCTCCTTCCTTCCTCTTATCCCCACGGCAGCAGAGTCCAGCAGCTGACTCCAGAGCAAGCAGCACACCCAGCCCTTTCCACTCCTCCCCCACATCCTTCTCCCCCCACAACTGCGACCTGTGCCCTTCCCTAGGCCAGAAAACCAGCTCTTTCTTCTTTCTTCTCCTGCTTCCCCGAACAAACTGAATTCAAGGCAGTTTGCTGGCAAAATTGGGAAGCCGGTGAAGTTTGTCTGCGTCCCCAGGCTTCCCAGTTTGCGGCTTTTCCTTACTTTTCCTGTCTGCCAGGTTGTGTATTTCTCCCTTCATTGCCTCCTACTCCTGTTGAACCTTTCCAATAAACTTTCTTTCTGATAATCTCATCCATAACTAACTGTATAAATAACCAACATACACACACTAGAGCTTGGAGTATCTGCACACTGGCCAAAAGACGAAAAGAGAAAGGAAACCCCATTTCCAGGACTGCCTCCTATGTGTAAGGCAATTCATACATGTAAGCTCACTAAATTCCTCACCAGCCCTGAGGGGTAGGCACTATAATCCTCACTTTATAGGTGAGGACATGGAGCCACTGAACAAGGTCACAGATAAATACGGGAAGGGCCAGGATTTGGACCAGACCTGCCCTGTTGTGTGCTGCCTCCTAGGACAAAGCCCTGCCTCGAAGATGTGTCATCTGTGGTCTAGAGTTAGGCCTGTGATCACCAACTCATCCCATCACTTTACCCCTGCTCCCTCCCTACCAGGTACTAGTCTCCCTGCCCAAATGGCCTTACCTCTGTGCCTTTGTATATCCTATTCCTCTGCTGGCTCTTTTTCCTGTAATTTCTGTCCTAAGTGCTTGGCTCAAAGGTGCCTCCTCCAGGGAATCTTGTCAAGTCCTTCCAACTGTCATTAAGCACTCTTTTATGCGTGGATTGCTCTCAGGGCATTGCGCCCCACTGCATTACATTTATTCCCCTCTCCCTGGGTCATAAGTATCCCAACATGAGTGTTGCCCCCACTCAACTCTGGAATCTTTATAGCAGGAACCACATCTGATTCAGCCCCTGGCCCTGCACTGAGCTTGGCACACAGGATAGGCTCAGGTTTGTTGTTGAACTGAGGAAACTCACAGCAGTGACATGCTACCTCAGTCCCAAACAGGTGACTCCGTCACCACCAGGTCCACAGGGCTGAGGTCAGGGTCAGGTCTGTAGCCCAAAGACCTTGGAGGCCTAGAGCTCAACCAGAAGGCATCGGCTTTCTCTCCACCTCCTTGCCACCTTCTGCCAGTTCCCCAATTCTGCGATTGGGAAACCAAGGCAAGAGAGCAGGACTTGGGCACGGTCGAGCAGCAAACTGATGACAGATACACACTCGTACCCCACCTCCAGACTCGTAGGCCAGTGCTCTCTGCCCTTTCAGCGCTGCCTCCTCTGCCAAGGTTACTTCCGGTAAGTCCAGGAGGACTACAGGCTTTCCATTCATTCACTCAGCAAATACTTATCAGGCACTGGCCAAATGCCAAGCATAGTGCCAAGCTCTGGGGCTACAGTGGAGACCAAAATAGGCCCTTGCCTTCAGGGAGTTCACAGTGTAGATCAGGCAGAGCAGGTGATGCAGGGCTTTGTGGGCCACATTGGGGACTTTGGAAGACCAATGGAAAGCTATCAAAGGTTTTAGCCGGCAGGGCTGGCTACCCCTCCCCCTCTACACCAGCCACACTATCCTGCGTTAGTGGCCTTTCCCCACACTCTCCCCGGCCCTTGACTTCCCTGTTCCTTGGCTCCCCCTGTTCAGCAAGTCACTGCTAAGGCCAGGTGTGGAAGCCCCCCAGGAGGAGGCTAGTGGGTGGGTGATCTTGATTTATTTACAGCTTTGAGCCCTGCAGAATGCCTCTGTCTGCTAGGTGGCTGGGAGGACAACTGTCTGTCATATCGCCGAAGCAGCAGGAGCTCCTTAGGGGAGCATTGCAGAGTAAAAGCCTTAATGACCCCATCATCAGAGTAATGAAGACAAATCCCACCTCGTGCTGCCTGCCCACTCCTTCCTCTGGGTCTAGCAGCCAACATCAGGCAGCTAGAAACTCCCACTTAGCCAGCGTGAGCAAAGCACATTAAAGATTGTGAAAATTACTAGAACTCATACAGCAATTCAGTAATGCGGCAGGATACAAAATCAATGCACAGAAATCAGTTGCTTTCTTATACACTAACAACGCAACTGTAGAAAGAGAAATTAGAGAAACGATTCCATTTACAATAGCACCAAAAACCATAAGATACCTCAGAATAAACCTAACCAAAGAGGTAAAGGATCTATACTCTAGGAACTACAGAACACTCATGAAAGACATTGAAGAAGACACAAAAGGATGGAAAAATATTCCATGCTCATGGATCAGAAGAATAAACATTGTTAAAATGTCTATGCTACCCAGAGCAATCTACACCTTCAATGCCATCCTGATCAAAATTCCAATGACATTTTTCAAAGTGCTGGAACAAACAATCCTAAAATTTGTATGGAATCAGAAAAGACCCCGAATCGCCAAGGAAATGTTGAAAAAGAAAAACAAAGCTGGGGACATCATGTTCCCCGATTTCAAGCTATATTACAAAGCAGTGATCACCAAGACAGCATGGTACTGGCACAAAAACAGACATATAGACCAACGGAACAGAATAGAGAGCCCAGATATGGACCCTCAACTCTATGGTCAAATAATCTTTGACAAAGCAGGAAAAAACATGCAATGGAAAAAAGACAGTCTCTTCGATAAATGGTGCTGGGAAAATTGGACAGCCACATGCAGAAGAATGAAACTCGACCATTCTCTAACACCATTCACAAAGATAAACTCAAAGTGGATGAAAGACCTCAATGTGAGACAGGAATCCATCAAAATCCTAGAGGAGAACATAGGCAGTAACCTCTTTGACATCGGCCACAGCAACTTCTTTCAAGATACATCCCCAAAAGCTAGTGAAACAAAAGCAAAAATGAACTTTTGGGACTTCATCAAGATGAAAAGCTTCTGCACAGCAAAGGAAACAGTCAACAAAACAAAGAGGCAACCCACAGAATGGGAGAAGATATTTGCAAATGACACTACAGATAAAGGGCTGGTATCCAAGATCTATAAAGAACTTCTCAAACTCAACACCCAAAAAACAAGTCAAAAAGTGGGCAGAAGATATGAAAAGACACTTCTCTGAAGAAATGTTCATCATCATTAGCCATCAGGGAAATTCAAATCAAAACCACATTGAGATACCACCTTACACCAGTTAGAATGGCAAAAATGGACAGGGAAAGAAACAACAAATGTTGGAGAGGTTGTGGAGAAAGGGGAACCCTCTTACACTGTTGGTGGGAATACGAGTTGGTACAGCCACTTTGGAAAACCGTATGGAGGTTCCTCAAAAATTTAAAAATAGAGCTACCCTATGACCCAGCAATTGTACTCCTGGGTATTTACCCGAAAGACACAGATGTAGTGAAAAGAAGGGCCATATGCACCCCAATGTTCATAGCAGCAATGTCCGCAATAGCCAAACTGTGCAAAGAGCTGAGATGCCCTTCAACAGATGAATGGATAAAGAAGATGTGGTCCCTACATACAATGGAATATTACTCAGCCATCAGAAAGGATGAACACCCAACTTTTACATCAACATGGATGGGACTGGAGGAGATTATGCTAAGTGAAATAAGTCAAGCAGAGAAAGTCAATTATCATATGGTTTCACTTATTTGTGGAACATAAGGAATAACATGGAGGACATTAGGAGAAGGAAGGGAAAAATGGGGGGGGGGAATTGGAGGGAGAGATGAACCATGAGAGAATATGGACCTGAGAAACAAATGGTTTTAGAGGGGAGGGGGAGGGGGGATTGGTTAGCCCGGTGATGGATATTAAGGAGGGCACGTACTGCATGGAGCGCTGGGTGTTATACGAAAACAATGGATCGTGGATCACCACATCAAAAACTAATGATGTATTGTATGGTGACTAATATAACATAATAAAATTTAAAAAGGGAAAAAATGATCGTGAAAACAGGTAAGATTTTTCAGTTACAGGTTTCTAGAATCTCAGTGTTGGAAAGAACATTAGCCGTCACCTTTTCCAGCTTCTCCATCTAGATCAAAACTCCTCTCATCAATGAGTGTTCTGAAGGGAGTGTCTGAACCATGTGCATGCCCCTGGAAGACAGGCAACTCACTACCTATTGAGGGAATCATTCCGTTTTTCAGCAGATCTTAAGTCTGTGGAGTGTGGCCCACTATTGAGTTGAAATCTTCTTTTCTGGGGCGCCTGGGTGGCTTAGTCGGTTAAGCGTCTGTCTGCCTTCGGCTCAGGTCATGATCCCAGGGTCCTGGGATGGAGCCCTAAGCCCCGCATTGGGCTCCCTGCTCAGTGGGGAGTCTGTTTCTTTCTGCCTCTCCCTTGCTTGTGCTCTCTCTCCCTATCTCTGTCGCTATCTCTCTCTCTCTCTCAAATAAATAAATAAAATCTTAAAAAAAGAAAGAGGGGCGCCTGGGTGGCACAGTCAGTTAAGTGTCTGCCTTCGGCTCGGGTCATGATCCCGGGGTCCTGGGATTGAGCCCCACATCCGGCTCCCTGCTCAGCAGGGAGCCTGCTTCTCCCTTTCCCCCCCCCCCCCCCCCCCCCCCCGGCTTGTGCTCTCTTTCCCTATCTCTCTCTCTCTCTCTCTCAAATAAATAAAATCTTGAAAGAAAGAAGAAAAGAAAGGAAAGAAAGAGAGAGAGAGAAAGAAAAAGAGAGAAGAAAAAGAAAGAGAAAGAAGAAAGCAAAGAAAGAAAGAAAGAAAAAGAAAGAAAGAAAGAAAGAAAGAAAGAAGAAAGAAAAAGATCTTTTCTTCATTACTACTATCACTATCAAGTTCACCTTCGGGGCCACAAAGAACAGACCCTAATAAGCAAGGTGAGCTTGAACAAGTCACTTTGCTCTGGCTACTCTGCCAATGGGCAGGCCGAGCTCTGACCCAGCCCACAGCTGCCAGCACCCAGCCGAGAGCACTGAGTGGGTGCTGGGAGCTGAAAGCTGAGAAGAACAGGACTCCTCCTCATCCCTAATCAGGCCCCAAGGGAACACCCTGTGTGGATGATGGTGGCTGGATGCCAAATGAAGTGAAATATCTCCTTTTCTCAGGCTGTTAACTTTTTTTCTTGTTTAAGGAAGGGGAGGATAATGACATTTAGCACTTTACAACTCAGCAGTAAAATGAGCAGACGGAAACAGATCCCCAGCATTGCGGGCGTGCTTCCAGGGAGAAACCCTCCCTGCTCCTGCTCCGGCTGTGGGCTCCGGGGGCCTAATCACTGGCAAGCCTTGCCGGTGGAGTTAGCGAGCACCCTAACAGCCAGCTCCTTCCTGCCCCGGCTCCTCCTCACTCCGGGCTGCACACGGGTGAGCCTGCCGAGGCGCACCGTGTCCCACCTACCCGGGGCAACTTTCCTACCTCTCCCGTGTTGCGATGAGGAGGAGAGGCAGAGGATGTTCTTGGTGAGACAGGTGAGCAGAAACTCCTGTGGAGATGTGGAAATGCCCCACCTGGCCTCTAGGTGGCCACAGAAAAACAATTTGAGCAGGGGAAGTTCCTGATGGGAAGTCAAAGAAAGTCATCATCATCATCCTAACCATCGAAACTACTTACTGAGAACTTGCCATGGGTCAGTCATTCTAGCACACATCTCACACACCTTGCCCCATTTAATCCCACAAGCCCATTAGCTGTGTTATCAGCACTGTCTCCATTTTACAGATGAGGAAACTGAGGTTCCAGGAGGTTAAATGACTTTCCTGAGGTCCCTCCACACTTACCTGGGATGTAGGCAGGCTAAAGAGTACTAACAAATGGCTCTTTAACTATTTAGGGTCTAGATTACTCTTTCCTCTATCACATAAGTTGCTCTATAAACTGAACGCTTCGGAAAGCATTTTTCATGTTTATGTTTCCAAAAACAGTCAATAGCTCTGTGATGGAGCTTGTTCTATTTTGGTGTGTAAATTGTTTCATTAAACTGCAGCTCCTCTGTGAGCTTTATGTGTCATCCACAAAGTAAAAGAAAAAACAAAAACAGCCCTACTGTGGTGGAGATCTATTGTTTCATCTGCCCAGCACCCTGCCCTCTGGGGACACCACGCCTCTTCTTCCTGGGCTTCTAATGTGTCCTTCCCCACTCTGAGTGGTGGCAGAGGGCTGCCAGTCATAATATCCCGCCCTCCTAACGCTGACAGGACCCAAGTTGGGCCAATCAGAGTCCTTCCCTCAGAGTTTTCCATCTGGGTGCAAGGGACAGAAGACACTGTCTGCTGGAAGCTATTAGCAAGTGTTCCCGTTAGGATTAGGTTTAGCCATGGGCACCAAAGTCCTGAAAACAGTATTCTAAACAAGATGGCGTGTATTTATCTTGCAAGGCCAGCTCAAATATCACCTCGGTGCCCGCCCATGTTCCCTTCCCCCCTCACCCACCAGGCACCCGCTAAGATCATCCTGCTGCATGCACCTGCCACTCTCCACCTGACCGGAAGCACTGGGTACTTGATGCCTCTGGGAGCAACCTTCAACCAATGGGAAGTGGAAACTGGAAGATAAATCCCCCAGCCTCATAAGCCAGGGGTGGGGTGGGGGAACAGGATAAATCTGAAGCATGTTCCACAGTCTCCCTGTGGTCCTGTTGGCTTTAATGCCCCATTGCCCACAGCAGGAAACTGCTAGTCTGTTACCACACCCTGTATTCACTTCCAGCGTTTTCTGCTCTCACTTCCCCACCCCCCTTCCAGTGCTTCCTGGGATCACCTCCCAAATAATCTACTTGCCCCAGCATCCTTGACTCGAGGTCGGCTTCTGGAGGAGTCCAGCTTTAGACACCGTCAAAACCCTCCCTCATCCCAAGAGGAAGACTCTACCACTGCAATGTTCCCAGGGCACTTTCTTCACACCTCTAATGCAGTACATCATGGCCCATCTTGTTGTATTTATTAAGTATGAAATAGGAAGGAATGTGCATTTATTGAGTACCAGATGTGTACCAGTCACTACCAGATGTTTTGTGCTCCTCTATTCATTTATTCACTAATTAATTCATTCAACAAATATTTATTAAGCATTTGCAATACACCAGGCAATTATCTAGGCCAGAGGTTGGCAAACTATGGCCCACAGGCCAGATTCAGTCTGCCACCTGTTTTTTTTAAATAAAGTTTTATTGGAACACAGCCATGCTCATTTGTTCCCAAGTCTCTATCGCTGCTTTCATGTTATAACAACAGAGTTGAGTAGTTGTGACAGAGACCATATGGCCTGCAAAGCATAAAATATTTACTCTCTGGGCCTTTACAAAAAAAGTTTGGTGCCCATTGGTCTAGGCAAATAAACAAAAAAACTAAGACATTTACTATGTTATATGGTAACCAATGCTGTGAAGGAGAAAAAGCAGGGAGAAAGAGAGGTTTGGGAGTAATGGGGGCAGCGGTGGGGATTGCAGTGAAAATTAGGGTGTCGGGAAGTCCTGGCTGTGAGGATGACAATGGAGCATAGACCTGGAAGAGGGGAAGGAGGGAGCCATGTGGACGTGGGGGGAAAGAGCTGCTGGCTGGTGGAGAGGCAGATGTGAGGGCCATACTGAAGTATTAATAATAGTTAATCCTACACTGAGTGCTATGTACCAGACGCCCTTCCCTCGCTTCACATACATAATCTCATTTAATTACTTAAAAGTCATCATCTCGTTACACATTTAATCTTACAAAAGAATGATCTGAATAAATTTCTTTTTTTTTTTAAGATTTTATTTATTTGAGGGGCACCTGGGTGGCTCAGTCGTTAAGCGTTTGCCTTCAGCTCAGGTCATGATCCCAGCCAGGGTCCTGGGATCGAGCCCCACGTCAGGATCCCTGTTCAGCGGGAAGCCTGCTTCTCCCTCTCCCACTCCCCCTGCTTGTGTTCCCTCTCTCGCTGTGTCTCTCTCTGTCAAATAAATAAATAAAATCTTAAAAAAAAAAAAGATTTTATTTATTTGAGAGAGAGGGAGAGCATGAGCAGGGAGTGGGGGTGGGGGGGAAGGTAGAGGGAGAAGCAGGCTCCCCACTGAGCAGGGAGCCCGACGTGGGGCCCGGGGCTCGATCCCAGGACCCTGGGACCACGACTTGAGCCGAAGGCCGACACTCAATGGACTGAGCCACCCAGGTGTCCCTGAATATATTTCTGTTACTAGTGTTCATATGGAACTTTCAGTTTACAAAGTTGTTTTGTAATGTTATTTGCCTGCTCTTCACAACATTTCAAAGAGTTTACTGACCCCATTGTATTATAGCCAAAGACCAGAAAGGTCAAGTCCTTTGACCTTTTTTTTTTTTTTTTCATTTTATCCACTTTATTGATTTAATTTATATACAATAAATTACACTTAGTGTACAGTTGAATTTTGAAAGGTGATACCCATGTAACTACCATGACAAGTATGATGCAGAACATTTCCATTGCTTGAGAAAGTTCCTCATGGCGTTTATAGTTAACCTCTCCCACCACACCTGGTCCCAGACAACCAATGATCTGCTTTCTGTCACTGTAGATTAGTTTGCATTTTCAGAAAACAAATAGGGCCCCGAGGCTGAGGTTCTGAATGTACTGGTTACAGCAGAGAAATCATGAGCAATATTGGGATACTGAAGAGATAGAAGTCTGAAGGATGATACACCAGAGTAGTGTCTTCTGGTCCCTTCCCTCACGACCATCCAGGGCTCTTTCCCTTCATCCAATAAGGTAATCACATCTGGTTTAGAAATGGAAGGTTCTGCTAGTGAGATGAAATTGCTATAATTCTCCCACATCACATCCCTATATAAGTCCCTCTGAGCTGAGTCCAGGAATTCCCATTCTTCCTGTGAGAAGTCTATGGCCACGTCCCTGAATGTCACTGAACCATGGGCCATGGTTTCAAAATGCAAGAACTGGTCAGTCCTTTGCAGCCTATAAGTTCTGAAACTAGAAAGCAAACCCAGGTGTGTTTGGACCCAGACGCTTCCTCCCTCTCTCTGAGCCAGCAGCTTCAGAAGGCACAAACTCCACCTCACCGCACTCACATCTAACTCGAACAGTGCACCAAAGAGAAAGGGCGAGGGCCTTTCTGGGCCTGTTGGAAGGAACTCCATTCCCTCATCCTCCCAGATGAAAGTGACCAGACAGCCTGCTGGAATCACAGCCATACTCACAGACGTGTGATCATTTGCTCTGTCCTGGGACACCTACGCTGTGCCCCAGTCTTGAGGCTGTCCCCGGTGCTCTGCGGAGCTCACCCCAAGCAGGGGCTCAAAAAGGACTTCCCGGATGACAGATTAATTATCACTAGGATTTTGTTTTGTTGCGTTTTTAACACGGCATTCCTATGAATTGAGGGAATTATTTAGAAAGACATTAATTTGGCAAATAGGTATAGAGATTTACTATGTGCAGAAAAGAGCAAAACCTTTTAACAGAGTAAGCGGATTTACTGTGGCAGGGCTAGCAATGGACATAACATGTGCCCTCCCCTCTGGGAGCTGGCAGGCTGGTCAGATGTGGGGAGAGAGATGAATTTTTTGTATGTATGTGCTCCTGACCCAGTGTGTGCCCGGCACTGTGCCAGCCAGGTACCTTCATCATCAATAATAAGAATAATAATAGCAAACACTCCTGAACCCTGACTCTGCACCAGGCGCTGTGCTGAGCCCTTTATATCTTCATCAAACTCCAAGGGAAAGTTGTCACTGCTATTTTAAGGCTGCAGCATGTGAGCCTCGGGGAAGTTGAGTATCCCGCACAGGCACATGGTAAGTGGGTGGCAAAGTGAGGATTGGCACTCAGGTCTGTTTGCCCCACTGCGTGTGCACACTCAGCTGTAAACCCAGAGAGGGAACAGACACAATTTTGAGGGGTCTCAAGAGAGGGAGAGTCCCTGTCAGTGTGGGCTTCAAGGAAGCGTCCCTAACAGGATGCCCTTGAGCCAGGCCCTGAAGAGCGGGCGTCCAGAGGGGACCCAGCCAAACAGAAATGACCTGTTTGGCTGATCGCTCCTACAAATTTGGTTATGGGTCAAGACATGTCTGATACAAATAAGTTGACACTGGAGGCCATGAGTGTGGAGATCACTTTGCACCAAACAGACCTGGAGATGATCCTTTCTCCCCCTTTTACTAGTTGTGTTGACTGTGGACAAGCTAACCAAACTTTCCAAGCCTTGGTTGCCTCTTCTGTAAAATGGACATAACAGTGATACTTACACCTCACGGGACTAGTGTAAGGATTTAATCAGATATGGTATAAAGCGTTTAATATTGCCCCTGGCTCACAGCAAATACTGTATAAATGTGAATGATGATGATGATGATGATGATGATTGGCAGTCACACTCTTCAATTTGGAGGATTCTGGATAAAAAAGGGGCCCACTGGGGCAACTGGGTGGTTCAGTCGGTTAAGCGTCCGACTCTTGATTTCGGCTCAGGTCACGATCTCAGGGTCATGAGATCGAGCCCCAGAGTCAGGCTCCATACTCAGTGAGGAATCTGCTTGAAATTTCCTCTCTCCCTCTCCCTCTGCCCCCCACCCCGCTTGTTTGCACACTCTCTCTCTTTTAAAATAAATAAAATATTTTTTAAAAGTGGGGGGGCTACCTTCCCAGCCTCCTTCTGGTCTCTAATGACCCCTAGACTTAGGCACAAAACAAGTAAACAAGTGATACATTCTGGGTCCAAGGAGAAGAGGCTGCTGAAGACAAAAGAGATCCGTGTCATGTGGCGGTGGCAGGAGTAGGGAGTCTGAAGGAAATGGGCAGCAGCAGAATGATGGTTCTCTCTTTACGGTAGGTGAGGGGAGCCATGGTGTTGCCCGAGTTGGAATGGATTGAAGGATGAGCCAGATGCTTTCCTTTACATCTCTCATTGAACCTTCACAATGGCCCTATGTGTGCCTCATGATTCCTGTGTTACTAATGAAGAACCGAGGAAGCAGCAGACCCCAAGTCACATCACTGGAAGTGGCCGGCAGGATTCCAAGTCAAGGCTGCCCTCTCTCCTCCAGTCCAGTCTATGTGGGCCGGGCTGGGCTAATGGGGCGGGGGTGGGTTCAGGAGTCCATCCGGTGGCCTGTCCCAGGGCCCTGGAGTCTGTCCCCTCCTCTCCCACCTCTGCCCGGGTCTGGCCCATTGTAGGCGTCACCCATCCCGCCTCTCTCGCCATCCTCTTCCTCCCATCTGAGTTCACACCTCACTCGGGCGAGGAAACACAGCTGCCCGTGTCCTTCCCTGGTGTAAAGCCCTTCCATTTCCTGCAGGCTGGCTTCTCGCACTGGCCGGCGTCTTCAGCAGAGGAAGCAGCCATCTTCTTGGAGTGACAATCATGCTTGTTTTCAAATTATAACGAACTCATGCTGTAGAGTGGAACGCAAAATGCCCAGGGATTTTCTCCGAGGAGTTGTTTTGGGCTAAGCTTCAAAATAGATGTGTGTTGGTGGGAAGAGGAGTATCAATCTTGAGGAAAAACACTTCACTGTAGCTCAGAGATGAACAGAAACTCACAGGCTGGTCCAGCAGGCCCTGGCGCACTGGCATCCACAGCCTTCCCAGTCGTGCTTCCACGATGCCCAAGTGTGCTCTGTGCTCCAGCCAGACTTTCAGCCTTCTTCCTTACAGCTAGTGGTCACCTGCTCTCCCTCTGACTACACTGTCTTTCTATCTCCCCTGTCATCCCGGGAAGCTCCTGGTTATCCTTTAAGGTCCATCTCCAGGTCCCCTCCTCCAAGAAGCCCTCCGTGATCCCACTCCCCACTCCATGCAGTACAGCTCTTGCTCTCGGCTCTTCACAACTTCTTACCACAGGATCCCGGGACCATCACTTTGAGAGGCAGACACTCCAGGAGATTATGAGCAGCTTGAGGTCAGGAAGCTCGCCATGAACTCTGACTTCACTTGTTCATTCAACACATACTCAGAGTCCCTCTGTGCCAGGCCATGGGCTCTGGATGAGGGAATGACTCGGTGTGTCCTTGGCAGGGGTCCAACCTGAGGAAGAGACAAACTATCTATTTATCTATCTATTCATTACTCATTGATATATTAAAACAACAATCAAAAAGCAAAACGCTTTGCTAATCGCCAACCGGGTCAGGCCCTCTGGTCAAGGTTAAGGATACAGAAAAGAACAAAACCTGTGCCTACCTCCAAGGAGCTCCCAGTCTGATGACCAATGGCCAGTGCAAGCAAACTGCTAAGTGCATAGTCTGTCCCCAAGGCTGGGCAGCACCAGGGTAGGTGTGGAGTCCTTTTGCTTTAGGGTTTTTTGTGTTTTTTTTCTATGACACTGAATGATTGAATTTTTTGTGGGTTTTTTTTTTCTGTTTTATGGAATTTGTAGGGTTCTAATCATGAATGAACTTTATAAATAAAAAACCCAATAAATAACTGATCAAGTAATTGATTAAAATGTCATACCAGAAATTGCTGTGGCAATAGGGCTAGATTCTGGGTCTCCACCACCCCTGGACTTTCTCAGTGGGGAGCAAATCTACTCTGACCATGGCTGGCTCCAGGCTGCAAAACCTCCTGCAAACTCACAGTAAAATGCAGCAGTGCTCGGCCTGCCTCCCAAGGGGGTCGTAAGCATTAATTAGTTACCATTGGTAAAGTGCTCTGAAGATGTGGGGGTGTATAAACACGGCAAGTCATTAGGCCTCTCCACACCACTATGCTCTACAGCCTGGGAACTGCTAATTGAGAAATAATTAACACATCAGGGTGCAGAGGACGGATGCCTGGTGTTTCCAGGATTGGAAGGGATGTAATAACATGCATGGGAGCAGGGAGAAATATAAGGTTACTGTGGATCCTGATACTGAAGATTATTCACCTCCTGCTCCCAGAGAGGAGGCGTGGGGAATATTGCCTCAGTAAAACCTTTAGGACTGCACTCCTTAGGGAAAGCCTGGACCACAGTGCTGAGCTGCAGAGGCCCAGTGACATTCTTAGAGCAAAAGAGCTCAAGTCCAGCCCAGCTCTGCCTGGCCTCCTAGCTGGAGGGCAGATGCCAGTCGTGGGGTTCACCCAAGCGGTATTTTCTTCCACTGTAGGGCCAAGGTGATGACACCCATCGACACTGCCCCCTGCAACCCAATGCCCCACCAGGCTGTCCAGTGCCCTTCCTGTAGACCAGCAGAACTAGCTCAGATTGCACATTAGATCATCTGGGGGACTACTGATGCTAAGTCCCACCCCAGACTAATACCTAGCATCTCTGGGCAGGGGGACCGGGGCACAGGGTGAGTTCAGTGCAGCTCAGGTTGAGAAGCACTGTTTTGGCCTGTGTGGCAAGCACTGTGTTAGGAGCAGTAAACCCTCTGACACCCCACGATTCCCTCATACCAGCTCATTTCCTGATTCCCTGCCCGAGCGTCCTGGTCCCTCAGCCTGGCCATTCCACTCCGCTCCCACCACCATTCTTGTCCTGGGAAACTCGACTCATCCTTCAGGCTCAGCTCAAGGATCACCTCCTCAGTGAATTCCTCCATCCCTACGCTCCCACAGGACTTTCCTCGGCCCCTATTACACTGATCATATGGTGTTGCTCCTGGCAGATCTTGGGGTCTGAGAGCTTCTTGGGGCCAGTGTCTTGCACTGGGTCTGGCACATTTTAGGCACTCAATAGACTATATCTGTTCTTAGTTAGCTTGAGTTACATGATATACAGCTCCCTCTTCAGGACATGTGTGCTTGTTCCCTGTGTCTAGAACATTCTTCCCCCAGATAGCTGCAAGGCTTTCTCACCTGCAGGTCTTTGCCAAAATGTCACTTTTGAGATGAGGCTTTCCCTGATCATCCTGAATTGCAACCACTCTACCTCCAACCCATTCCTTTTTCATAGTTATTTTTTTTCTCTATGGATGGATACTGATGGATCCTGTCTTTATTTAGAAGTTTGGTATTTTGTTTACCATGGATTTTTTTACAATAATTTTAATTAATTGCATAAAAATACTACTACCTTTGGTTACTGAGTTCCTGCTCCCCTTCCAAATTTCACCGTATTGATTTATTGACTCTTTTCACTAGAATGTAAGCCACCTTGAATGCAGGGAATTTTGTTTGTTTTGTTCACTATTCCCAGTTTCTCCAAGTGGTTGATACATGATAGCTGCTCAAAAAAATATTTTGTGAATTAAAGTTTGATTTAGTGTCTTAAACACTGTCTTGGACTTTGTAATGAAGGTATTTTTTTCTGTTTAAAAATTTTTAATGTATTTAAATTGAAAGCCTGTAAAATCCTAGGGTAGATTCCAAACGGAAAGGCCCACTGTTACCTTGGTTACACCGCAGCCAGCCTTTCCATTTCGAGAGTGCGGAGGCCCCTGCCAGAGGGAGGGAACCCCAGGCTTTTATCATAGAGTTACACCTCCCTAAATCCTAGAGGGCACTTCCGGAACGGTAATTTACTCTTCGCAGTCCAAGCCAATCTATGGTCGTGGAGTAGAGCCGGGCTCTTTCTCCTCAGCTAAACTTCCGGAAAACCTCTCACAGGAGTCTAGAGTGGTGGGGTGGGAGGGGTGGGGCCAGTCTCCGTGAGAGCGGCTTTGTGATTGGCAAGAAAGTCAGGAGGCGGGGCTTGGGGCGGGCACGCCCTGGCGCAGGCGCGTTGGGCCGGCGGGGCGGACGCGCGGGCCCCGTTGACTGGCACTTCAGTTGGTGAGCGTGGGTGACAGCGAGGATTGGGCGGGGGCGGCGCGGGGAAGAGAGGGCTCGGGCTCGGTGTCGGTTCTAGGCGCGGAGACGTAGGACCTTGGTGGCTGTGTTTCCACGTGCGTGCCGTCCTTGGTTTGGGGCGGGGTCGCAGTCACTGAACTCTGGGTTAATGTGTTTCGTCTGTTGTAGCATGAGGGCAGACCTTCCTCCCCGTGGACCTCGGGTCTTGTGAGTGTCACGGTGTTCCCGGAAGTGCCGGCCCTGGAGAGACCCTCTGGGAGCGTCTGGTGGTCCGGCCAACCTTCCCATTTTACGTGTGGGGAGACGGGCCTGGAGACCGAAGTCACTTGACCAGGGTCACGCAGCCAGTGAAGGCCGAGCCGGTTCGTAGAACTAGGTCTGGAGTTCCGTTGCTGTTTGGTGCAGCACGGTCCGAGACGGAAACCGTGGAAACTGGAGGCGAGGACCTAGCATTCCACGTGTGCCCTGTGCTCATCTGCAGTGTCGCTGGTCCGGTGACCGCACATCCCTCTAGACTCCTGTGAGAGGTTTTCCGGAAGTTTAGCTGAGGAGAAAGAGCCCGGCTCTACTCCACGACCATAGATTGGCTTGAACTCCTCGTTTAATGGAGGAATAGGACATGAAGCATTGCTCACTCCCAGTGCCTGGCACAGCAGTTTCTCAGAAATATTTTTGAAAATTATTCCAGAGCCGTAAACTATAAAGAGGTGTGTGCAGTGGCGGCACAGAGAAGGAAGTGTAATTATCTCTGTTTGGAGGGGTTGGAGAAGCTTCTTGCAATAAGGAGCCTTGAATGTTGCAGTTGATGGGGTGCAGCCAGCCTCTTCCAGGAATGATGAGCAGTTTGCGGCATGTTAGGGGAGTGGTAGGATAAAAAGCTGGAAGAGCTGTGTTAGGATCAAAATATGAAGAGGCTTCCTATGGCAGTACCATCCCAAGAAAATTAGGATGGGGAGCCAGTCATGGGTTATAAGCAGGGGAGTGATTGGATCAACTGTCTTTTTAGCTGTAATCTGGAGACAGGACAGACGGGGTTCAAGAGTCATTCAGTTCAGTCATTGATGGACATTTATTGAGTGTCCACTGTGGGCAGGCCCCATGCGGATGCTACAGATGCAACTTGGAATAAGACAGACCCGGTTACTGCCCACGTGGAGTGCTTCTCCCAGTGTGGTCCCTAGACCAATAGTATCAGCATCACCTGGAAACTTGTTAGAACTACAGTTTCTCTGCCCACTCCCCAGGCCTACTGAATCAAACTCTGGGGCTGAGTCCCCACAATCAGTGTTTTAACAAGCCATCCACGTGATTCTGATGCTCACTTAAGTTTCACAACCACTGGGCTACTGTAATGGATCAAGCATTTTTGAGGCACTAACCCAGAATAGAGGCAGTAAGAGCCAGGAAGGAGGGGGTGGACTTGAGAGGAAGGTCAGAGACAGACTCGTTTGCTTTAGGAGGAGTCAAGGAGGAAGGAGTTTCTGGTATGAGCCCCTGGCCTGAGGTGGGACCTGAAGTAAGTGAGTGAGCCAGATGTGAACCATGTGTACTTACCTCTGGGGCCCACACTTTTCCACTCAGTCCCATCAGGGCTCTGTGGTAGTGCGCTCCAACCTGTCTCAGGCCACAGGCCATGTAGGAGATGGTAATATTTGTACTGTGCACGGGGGAAATGGATGAGGCTTCCTGAGGTGGTAGGGGACCAGCTGGAGGACTTGAGGCCATTGGGAGCTGGACGGGGCCGCCCAAGGGTTCCAGGCTCCAGAACTGAGAGGAGGCAGCAGCCCATTTTCAGCATACTGCAGGGCAGCTCTGCTTCATGGGAGATGCTGAAGGGTAGAGGCGCTCACTGAACTTGGCAATATAAATCAGGAACCTTAAAAGAGTTCGTATGTGTTGACTCAGTAATTCCATTCCTGAGAATCTCTCCCAAATGTACCACAAACAAACAAAAGCCTTCTGTTCATTGTAGATTGTATATAACGGAGAAAATGACAACTCTTCGTAATAGGAGAATCATTTCTGATATGCTTAATGGAATGTTGTACTGCCATCAGGAATGTGAATGTTTTGTAAAATCATAGAGAAACACATGTGCTCATTCAGTAGACTGTCTAGTAAAGCCCTGCTCTGTGCAGAGTGGCAAGCAAGTTAGATATGGTCCTTGGCCGCACAGAGCTGCGTGCCTGGGGGGAAGACAGGCAGCTACCCGAGCAGTCACTCTGAGAGTGATCAGTGATCAGTAGGAGCTGCTGTGGGAGAAGCTGGCCTTCTGGGCGGGGGCGTGGGACAAGGAAGGCATCCTAGAGGACAGGATGGTGATCCCGAGGCCGGGAGGATAAGTAGGTGCTGGTATGCAAGGGGCACAGTGTGTTTTAGAGTGAGCATGGCACAGTTGGAACAGGGAAAGGGCTGTTGATGAGGCCAGCAGCAATTTGTTTGTTTTTCCCAGTTTTCTGTAGTAACAATAGCAAACATTGATTGTACTCATAGAATGTGTCAGGTACTGTTCTATTAACTTTTTATAACTCTTCTAAATCCCCACAATAAACCTACAAGGTAGGTCCTGTTGTATTACCATTTAGCAGATGAAGAAACTGAGCACAGAGGGGTTAAGTCATGCGTCCCGAGCTACACAGGGTGCAGTCAGCAAGAAGCGCTCCAGGAATCCAGTTGCCTGAGTCCAGAGCCTGTGCGATCCCATGCAGTGGTGTCTCCACAGTATGCTGTTAACATTTTATTAATGGGAAAATATTGATTTTTTTTTTTTAAATGAAAGGTAGGACTTGAATCTGCTAGAAAATTAGAAATGAAAGGGTTTGCATCTGCAAAGTCGGTGGCTGCCTTAGAAGTGTGTGTTGGAGACCAGACTGAGCTGGCTGCGTGGACACCGTTAACGCTTATCTCTGCCCGGCTCGTCTCTCTCCAGGCACAAGTGCTTCTCTGGGCCGGGTGTCATGGAAGGCCTGCTGTCAAGATGCAGAGCACTGCCCGTCCTGGCCACCTGCAGCCACCAGCTCTCTGGGTCCGGTCCTCACAGGTTTTACCACTGTGACCCCGAGAGAGGGAAGCGCTTGGTGCTGTCTCGCATGTTCCAGCCCCAGAACCTTCGGGAAGACCAGGTGCTCTCTCTCGAGGGCACATCTGGCGACCTGACCTGTAAGAGCCAGCGGTTGATGCTGCAGGTGGGCCTGATCCACCCAGCAAGCCCCGGCTGTTACCACCTCCTGCCTTACACCGTGCGAGCCATGGAGAAGCTCGAGCGGGTGATAGACCAGGAGATGCGGGCCATCGGGGGGCAGAAGGTCAACATGCCCAGCCTCAGCCCAGGGGAGCTCTGGCGAGCCACCAACCGGTGGGACCTCATGGGCAAGGAGCTGCTAAGACTTAGAGACAGACATGGCAAGGAATACTGCTTGGGACCCACTCACGAGGAAGCCGTCACAGCCCTGGTCGCCTCCCAGAAGACAGTGTCCTACAAGCAGCTCCCGTTCCTGCTGTACCAGGTGACAAGGAAGTTTCGGGACGAGCCCAGGCCCCGCTTTGGTCTTCTCCGCGGCCGGGAGTTTTACATGAAGGACATGTACAGCTTCGACTCCTCCCCGGAGGCCGCCCGGCACACCTACGGCCTGGTGTGCGAGGCCTACGGCAGCCTGTTCCGCAGGCTGGGGCTGCGGTGCGTCAGGGTCCAGGCGGACGTGGGCAGCATCGGGGGCACCGCGTCTCACGAGTTCCAGCTGCCGGCCGACATCGGGGAGGACCGGTTTGCTGTCTGTCCCAGCTGCGGCTTCTCGGCCAACATGGAGACACTGCGCTGGCCACAGACTGACTGCCCGGCCTGCCGGGGCCCACTGACCGAGGCCAGAGGCATCGAGGTGGGGCACACGTTTTACCTGGGCACCAAGTACTCCTCCATTTTCAATGCCCAGTTCACTGATGCCCAGGGCAGGCCGTGCCTGGCTGAGATGGGCTGCTACGGCCTGGGCGTGACGCGGATACTGGCCGCTGCCATTGAAGTGCTGTCCACAGAGGACTGCATTCGCTGGCCCGGCCTCCTGGCGCCTTACCAGCTGTGCCTCATCCCCCCGAAGAAGGGCAGTAAGGAGGAGGCGGCCGCCGAGCTCATGGACCACCTGTACGACCTCATCACGGAGGCCCTGCCGCAGCTCCGCGGGGAGGTCCTGCTCGACGACAGGACCCATCGGACCATTGGAAACAGACTAAAAGACGCCAACAAGCTTGGCTACCCCTTTGTGATCATCGCGGGCAAGAGGGCCCTGGAGGACCCAGCACATTTTGAAGTTTGGAGCCAGAACACCGGTGAGGTGCTCTTCCTCACCAGAGAGGGAGTCACGGAATTTCTGAGCCAAGTGCGGGTGGTCTGAAAGCCCCGAGCCACTCCCACCCCATCCTGCAGCCTTGGTGTTCATTCTAATGCTGCCTTCTCCTACACTCCCTTCCAGGGCCGGTCTCTCCAGAAACAAGGCAGCTCATGGAAGGTGGGAGCGTGTTAGGGAAACTGACTTTTATCCAGTCCTTTGTTTAGACTATTTGTATTTCAAGTCGGTGATTCCATTCTCTGGCCTGACCTTGCTGCCACATACCATTCCTCTTCCATTCCAGTGTGGAGCTTCTGTGAGGAGGCAGGGGGCAAGAAAGAGCTGCTCCTCTTGGCCCTCGGGTGAGTCACTTCCCTTCTCTCGAGTTTCCCATGTAGAGGGTGGGAGTGGCCGGTGGCCAAGGCCCTCCCAGCTCCAGCAGTCTGACCCCTGGCCTCTTGCTGCATTTTGGTCTGAAGAGCAGGCCCACCAGCCCTGCTCCACTTGGACAAGTCCCTTCTGCTGGGGCCTCAAATTCCCCATCTGTGACATGAGAAAATGGAACTAGATCTGTAAAGTCCTTACAGCTGTCGCCAGCGGGTTCCACAAGAGGTTCATGACAGGCAGAATTGGTTCCTCTGATCCTCCATAGTCTAAGCTACATAGAAAGTTGATAGAATTAGCTAATCGCCCAAAACACCACCTCCAGAGATGTGGCCCTATTGAGGTGGCTGAGCGCCGAGATCCTGTTCTGCTCATTGAATAAAGTCAGGCTACCAGGACGAGCCTTGCCTGTTCATGAACGGTGGTAAGGCCTGCCGTTTTCACTGTGAGCGGCTTCCTACCTGAGACTCTTCTGTCCTTCCTTTTTCTACTATTTCTACACTCTACTCGAACAAAAAAACCCTACCTTTGGTGGCTGGGAGTATGTTTGAAACCATTTCCTCCCCCAGATGTGAGGGATAGCAGGCTTCCGGTGTCACAGTGAGCTTGTCCTGGGAGCAGAGCTGGGTCCTAGAGCCACGCCAGGGGGCACATACCAAGGTGTCTGCCTGAATTCTGTGGGAAACCAGGATCAGACTTGAGCCACCCCAGCATACTGCACTTCTTGTCTTAGCCAGTTGCTTCCCAGCAGGGTGTTACTGCTCCCGCAGTTACTGCCCAAGCACGCACCATCAGGTTTCCTAGTTAATGTATGTGGCAAGCCCTGATGGCCCCCAGACCTACCGCTGGCGCTCTGGGCCCAGCATTTGGGCCAGGAGATGCACATTCTGACATCAAACCTAGAAAGGCTGGATTGTAAGTCAGGGGACCTTCCCCTTGGCTGCACTTTGGTCCCACCCAGTTCTGGTTAGGGCCTGGGGTGTGGCCTGGGCATCGTGCATTTTAAAGCTCCGTAGATGATTCTAATGTGCAGAGTTGATTCATGGTTCCCAGCGTACTTCCAGGCAGTGGCCGTCCCTGAGCGGCTTTGTAGCTGAGTGTTTCTTTGAGTAATTTGCTCTGTACATTATCAGATGATGTGCGCTCTCTGCTTTTAATGGTCTGCTCATTTATTTGTTGAGGGCCTGCCACATACCACTGTGCTGTGAGGCACTTTTATATATCATTTTCATACCTTAAACTGTGCAAGGTGGGTGCTGTTCTTCTTTTACGGATGAGGATCCTGAAGCTCCATTCAGCAACTTGAGGATGCACAGTGTCAGAACTAGAATCCGAGTATTGACCAACACCTGTGCCATTCCCATTACAACTGCATGGCCTCTGCCTAGACAGAAGTGATTTCGGTAAACAAAACTGAATTATTTATGTCTATCTAATCGAGTTAGCCCCAAATAGATGAGCACTTAGAATTTGTGCAAATTTGTGTCTTAATATTTTAAAAAATTTAATTCTTAACTGAAGTGTAGTTGACACACAGGGTTACATTCATTTCAGGTGTACAATACAGTGACTCAGTGACTGTACTTGACGCTGTGCTCACCACAAGTGAAGCCGCCATCTGTCACCATACACTATTACAGTGCCATTGACTATATTCCCCGTGCTGTACCTTTTATCCCTGTGTCCTATTCGTTCCGTAACTGGAAGCCTGTACCTCCCACTCACCTTTTTTTAATTTTAAATCTGTGCTCCATAAGCTGATTTATGGAAGTTGGAGGGCTAGCCTAATGTAAGCACTTTTTAAAACCAGATTTCAGGAATAGAGAACCAATTAACTTTAAACTCTTCATAAATGTTCGAGTTACAGAAAAGTTTGAGGACGATACAGAATCGTGGAAGTTTAGAACAGGAGGCCTTGGGGCCCGCCTGTCCATCCCTCCTTTCACAGATGGGAAGCAAGCCTGGGGTGGGAATTAACCTGCCACACACCATCTGACTGGCAGAACACCTGATTGCAGGCCAAGAGCTGTGTCCCCTAATCAGGCTACCTCCAGTCGATCTTGAGAAGTCTGGCTAGATCAACCTCTGAACTACAAAAGCCTTGTAGGTGTGAAACAGGTACTGTCCTTTATTTTCCAAGGGAGACAAATACAGGGAGTACCATGACTGGCTCAAGGGCAAGCTGAACGGAAACCCAGGTGCCCTGATTACTAAGCCAGCATGTCTTCTAAGAAGCCAGGGGCAGTACGCTCTGGTGGAAAGACCAGAACCTGGAAGAGACATACTCCTAGATCCACCACTTACCAGGGATGTGACCTTAGACAAATTACTTGCCCTTCATGCGTCTCCGCTTCTTCATCTGTAAGATGTGCTCATGGCAGTGCACCTCCCAGGGGGTTGCCTAAGCTCGCTTACGTGAAATACTTAACCCCATGCTGTCAGGAAACACTTCCTTCACACCAGACAACTTAGGATCTGCTGGTAACATATCTCAAGAGCTGGATCTAGTTTTCTTGATGTGATGCTTTATAACCTTCCTGGGGAGTGCCACGGGCAAGAATTAAGTGACACCCATGGAATGGCTCCATCGCCTTAGAGGAAAGACAGATACTCAGACCGTGTACCTTACTCTCTCCTGTCCGAATTTGCCAATGTTACCTCTTGCCATAAATTGATGAAATGGGGATGCTGGCAAAATAACAGACATAGGATGTATTATCATTGCTCGTTCCTTGGGGAGATCTAGAAGGAACTGGCCGGGAAATATTTAGCAGCATTAATACTTGGGGACAAAAGCTGGTGCATAACAAAACCATTGTGTAAATCAAGCCTAGAATGTAAATCAAGGGCTCCATTAATATTCTGTGTTTTAATGGAAGAAACACCTGCTGGGCTATCAGTAAAGACTTGCAGAAATCTGTTGAAATTGTCGTTTGCTTAACTATTTGAGTGCCAGGGAACTTCACAGAGTTCCCACCATCCATTTCTACACCAAGATGCCAGAATGCTTTTTAGAATGGATTACTATGCATCCAAGGGCATGTAAGGTTTTGTTTTAGAGTTAGGAAAAGTTTTATAATGTGGAAAATGGTAAACTTTTTATGATGTTATTGCAAACTTAAAACTTGAAAAAACTCAAGATGCTGCACTTAAAGTAATGACTTACATCATAGTGACCCACACTAGACACTGTGGAGTCAGACTGCCTAGGCCACTTGATAGCTATCTGACCTTGTGCGAGATGCTTCCTCGCGCTTCCTGCGCTCCCTCAGTGCACCAGGGACAACAGTGGCTCACAGCAGGGTAAGTGGCAGCTGCCCTTACACTAGGCCAGTTAGCCCTTTGCATGTCGTGGGCGGGGGGTGCATGTGGACCAGCAGAACGGGGTGGCATCTTTAGGGTCCCCCTATTCAGATACCACTTTGGTGCAGGGATGATGTCCACTCCTGTTAAGCCCACCACTCTGAAGGCTGCTAATGAGCTTCCATGGTTAAAGCCTAATTGCTCTTGGCTAAATAAAACTGTAGGGCTAGGAGAGTGAGGAGGAAGCACTTACTGGTTAATGGTGACTGAGGACACGCCATTTGCAAGGGAAGAACTTGTCACCCAGGCTCACCCAGAAAGCTCGTGGGCTGACAGGAGCCCTACTGGCAGGTTGTCGAGTGCTGTGGGGAGTCCGCTGCGGGCTCTGGCAGTCTGGCTCTGCAGGCTAGACTCTTCTACTCAGGCAGTTTGGGGACATTGCATGACATTGAATGCCAAGACTTGACCACAGCATTGGAGTGAACAGGCAAGGGCCGCTGGGTCTCATGCCAACTCTTCAAAGGCAGAGGCCCAGTCTTGTTGTTGCAGGTATCTCTTGAAGGGCTTGGGGGAGTCATGAATTGAAATCCTGGCTCTGCTTTTCACTAGCTAGCTAACTTTGGGCAAGTTACTTAGCCTCTCTGTACCCCTTTCCTTGTCAGTAAAATGTCACTGTAAACTACTAGCCTGCTCGAAGTGTCAGGCGGAGTGAGCGAGCCAGTCCGCATAAAGCACTGAGAACACGGTCTGGCGCCTCCTCAGGGCTCAGTAGATGGCACCTGTTACTAGCGAGCCAGGCCACTTATGCACGCCCCCTGGAACATGCTCCTTGCCTTTGCTTCGGGGTCCTTCCAACCCACACTCACCACCCTTCCCAGGTCCCTCTCCCAACTTCATGGCCCATATCCATCATGGGTGGTGGCTTCCACCCATAATCTGTTTAGAATTCACTACCCCTTCCTCTGGGCCATCGGTTAGTAATTATTTGTGTACCTACTGTGTGCTGAGCAGGTGCTGGGCTAGGTGCTGGCAGTACAAATGTGCACAGGTCAGGGTCCCTGATTCAGTTTACAAAGAAGTGGGAGGAACCATCCAGTAAGCAGACAATTAAAATGCAGTGTGCCAAGTGTGGTAATGGTACAGGTGCCATGGGACATGTGGGATAGGGGGCCAGGAAGGCTTCCTGGAGGAGGCAGCCATGCCTGGTTAAGGACTAGATGTTAAACAGGAAAGGGAGGAAGAGTTGGGGGTGGAGGCAGGGGTGCAAGTGAGAGTAAGAATGCTCCGGGCAGAGGGAGCAGAATGTGCAAATGTCCAGAGCTAAGAGCATGGCATGATTGGAGAATAAAAAAATAATTGTCCTAGAGTGAGCACTTAGTTTGAGGCAAGCTGTTCCATGGGCGTCACATAGATTAATTCATACAGTCCTCACAGCACCTGTGTGAGGGAGGTGCTATTATGCTTTGTGTTGCACATGAGGAAACTGAGGCACAGGGCCTGAGGCCATCAGCTAATGAGTTGCAGGGCTGGAATTGGAAGGCAGGTACCCTGGCTCCAGACTGAGACTCAGGCCACTGCACCCTGCTGCCCCATAGCTGAACCATGTTTGGGATGGCTGGGCTAAGGTTGGAGACAGGAAGCTGCAGGGGTGGTTAGGGACTAGACCCTAAAGGGCCTTGAGTGCCACACCAAGCATGTTGATGAGGGAAGGGGGAGCCGCTGAGGGCTCCCAGCAGGGGTGAGGACTTGCTTGTTGTGGCTTTATTTCTAGTCCTAGCCTCCATGGCCGGCTCCTCAGTTTGCGCTCTACCACTCCCCTAGAGACCAGAGGATGGCGGAGGTCAGAGAAGGCAGGGCCCATGGGCCAGGGAGGCCAGAAGTCTTGGAGAGGGTGCAAGGCAGGCACATGGGCTTGAGCCCAGGAATGCCATTGCTCATGCTTGTGTGTGTGCAGATGGGTCCTTGGAACAGAACTCTGGTTTATTTTTTCATTCATTCGTTCATTCATCCATCCACTCATCAGCGCACACACACAGCTCCCTAGGTGTCACAGTCACTGTGTGTCAGGCCTGGGCACTAAGACAAATCCCCATCTGGCCTCTGCCCATTGAGAGCTTTCCTTCTGGAAGTTTTTGTGCAGTGTTTCTCAAACTCAGCATTACTGACAGTTTGTCAGACGATGCCGTGTTGTGGGGGCTGTCCTGTGCACTCGAGGATATTTAACAGCATCCCTGGCCTCTACCCATAGATGCCAGTAGCATCCCACCAAGTTGTGACAACCAAAAATGTCTCTAGACATTGACAGGTGTGCCCTGGGGTGCAAGTCACCCCTGTTGAGACTTGTTGGTCTGATGCTGCTGATCTGCACAGAGGTGCGATGGACAAGCCTATCAGGTAGGTGTGGTGACTCACTGAGAGGGAGGCCCCGAGCAGTCCGTCCTCACAGGCACGGCAAGTCAGCAGCTACCAGGGTCCCAGCTGTGGTCTGCAGTCTGCCATGCTAAGTCACTCCTCCCCTTTCTACTTCTGCTCCCCCTAGCCAGATAGAGGGGCAGGGCCCAGCCAGGAGCCCAAAGGAAGGACTGGGTGGTGGGGATGAAGGTCTCAGAACTTGGTTTCTCAGGGGTGTCCAGGAAAGAGCTGAGTAAGCCGTCTGCTTCACAGATGAGTGAGGTGGCACACCGGGACCCGCTCTGCCCCAGGACAGTGAGGCTGCTGCGCTGGCCAACTGCTCGGCCTCGTACACAGAGTGCCAGGTTCTTACAAAGACAGCCAAACAGCCAGTTTCTAGCTGGGAGAGCCAATGGCCTCGGTCTGGCCTAAGCCAGGCGAGGGTGGAGGCGGGACTTCAGCTTCCAGGCCACAAGCCACATGCAGGGACCCGCACCTGGAAGGAGAGCTGCGTGGTTGTCAATATTCCACAGCAAACTGCCCTTCAAAGACAGTAAAGCACACGGCACAAAACCTCAAATTAGTCCATCTTAAGGACAGCAGCTGGTTTCAGTTTAATGATGTATTACTTAGCTTTGCTACAGTAACAACCCCCAAATCTCATTTATTTCTCATTCACGTTACAATCAACGGCTGCAGTCAGCTCCTTCAGCTCTGCTCCATGTCTTACCATTCTGGCACCCAGGCTGATGGAACAGCCGCTAGCTGGGAAGCATGAACGCACCACGCAATGCTCTCCGGCCTCCCGTCTGGACGAGCCCACCCCCGTCCCTTTGCCTCCCCCGTGGGATGGGGCGGATACTGCAAGCAATCCCGTGGCTACACCCTCTAGGAAAGAGGGAGCGAACAGCTGCACACAAAAATACAACCTATGACAATGACTCAACTGCCAAAAGATGTTTAAAAGGCACAAAATCCTAAAATGTGAAAACTGGAGAGGAACTCAAGAGTCCACCATCCAAGTCTGTCAGTTTGCCCTATTACACAGATCAGGAAAACTGGTAAACTTTCTAGGGGTTTTGCAGGATCCCGGTTTATAGGTCTTTACAGGTGCAAAAACAGGAGCCAGCTTTCGTGACCTCATCTCACTCCAAGAACAACAGTATCCCCAAAGAGCAAGCCTCTCGGCTCACGAGAACCTGGAGGCTGGAGTCCCTCAGCCTGAATGCCTTAAAATTATTTGTGTGGTTTGTGTGTACACGTGGTTTGAGGGGTAGCTTCTCTGAGGCCTCTAACATCATAAAGGTCCAGCCAACTGGATCCTGAGTCTGTGTCCACAGGCCAGGACTTCCTCGGGTCAGCTGCTGTGGTGACTGTCAGATGGTCCCTTCAGGGATAGAGGCTGGTGGTAACACAGCTCACAGTGAGTCCAAGGATGTCATGACCAAGGTACAGAGTTGTGTATCAACAGAATAGAGTGGAGACAAGCTGGAGCTTGGCACTTTGACCAGAGAGAATGTAGTTCAGGGAAGTCAGCAGCTCTCCCCCCGCCACTGTCCCCAGGGTGGCAGAAATAAAGTGTAGGGCTCAGCTGATTCAAATGTGCTGGATT
Organism: Phoca vitulina; assembly: GCF_004348235.1. Lineage (NCBI taxonomy): Eukaryota > Metazoa > Chordata > Mammalia > Carnivora > Phocidae > Phoca > Phoca vitulina. Next base: position 57,938,574 of record NW_022589705.1, read on the forward strand.
CCAGGCAGAGGCGAATGAGGGAGGAGATCCAGGGGCCCTGGCTCCGCCTGGCTTGGTTACTTCACCTGGTGCACTTTTCTCCCCTGGAGGTAATTCCTACAAAAAGCAGAGGATCCTACATAGACCAAAAATGCTGGTGTCAGGGCTTTTACAAAGTACCTGCAGTGAACACAACAGAAGAAGGGGTTAACTGAATTGTAATCTTAATCATCCATGCACCTCCCCAACCACATTCAAGGTGAACCTTTGGATGTGAGTCAACATTAAAATGCAAGTTTAGCACATTTATTTTTTTGGTGGTTTACATATCTGGCAAATTCGCATGATCCTCTCCCCCCTACAACCTAGCCAGAACATTTGGGCCAGTCCTCTAGCATCATGTATGCCTGTGGCTAAACATGAAATCAAACTATAAGAACATGCTTGCTTGCTTTCATGCATTCATTCCTTCATTCAACAGTGCATGCCCAGGGTAACTTGGGCCCTGTGCTAAAAACAAAACCCATCATCCCTGCTTTCAAGTCCTGAGGGGAGGGAGATAAGTAATCAATTAATGACAGCAAAAACAACTGTAGAAGCATTTGTGAGGTACAGCGTTAGTCCAAAGGGCATGATTCCCTCTCTAGGAAAGGGGAATCAAGAAAAGCTTCCTGGAAGATGCCTTGCCCATCTTGACTTTAATTTAGAATAGGGGTAGTGATGAGGCACGGGGGAGCAAAAGCGAGGAAGTGCAGGGCACCAGAGCATTTGCTGTTGTTGGGGCATAAAGCAAGTGGAGTGGGACAGGTCGGAGAGGTGGGCAAGGCTTTGGCCTCCCAGATTGAAGAGTGTTAGCATTACCCAATGTGCCTGGATCTGGACCGAGGCGGGGCGGGGGCTGTATCTTAGCTCCACTCAGTTCAGGGTCTGAAGTTGCCAGAATCCTGTCCTGAGTAGCCTCTTACCTATGCCAGTCATTTAAGAAGTAAACATTTCTAATAGCATTTACATTTTCTGAGAAGCATGAAATTGGCTTTCCTCCACAGATCTACTTTGTTTAGATTTCTCCCCCATTTTTTGGAGATGGGGAGAGTGGACCTCAGGCCTTTAAAGAATTATGGTAATAATTTGCTAAATAATGGAAAAAATTGTCTAGAAACTAGAAGGGAGATTTAGTGCCAGGAAAAAAACCCTGCTAAGAGAAGTCATCATTCATATCTGAAGAAATCTTCACCTCCTGCCTGACAAGCCAAAGCAGAAGCATCAAGAGACCAGCTGGACTTCCTACCAGGTCAGTCACCACATCACCAATTCCCATCCAGTCTGCCTCTGAAATCTCTTTGCCAATCCACCCCTCACCTCATGCATCACCATCAACTAGTACACATAAAATCTATATACTATTCTGTAAATTTTACCTACACATTCTCTGTGGCTCCATATACCACTATCAGGATAAAGTATGCTCCTGAGCAGGGCATTCAAGGCTTTCCTGAATGGCCCTAGCCCAGCTCTCCAGCCTCTTTCCTACCATGCCCAACCACCCTCATGCCCAATACATCGGGCTCCTTTAGCCTAAACGCAAGAGCATTTGCTTTGCTCAAAGCTTAGAGGAAAACAGTCCAAGAGTCAACTCACAAATCCACTGAGGGGATTCCTTTATGGTCCAGGAACACCCCAAAGCTGAACAGAGAGACAAAAGCCGCATCCAGCTGGCTGCCATAGCTACTAACAAAGATGCACTCTTACAACAAGACTGCCCTTTACAGTTTACAAAAGCACTTTGACTCCTGCTCTCTCACCGGCTCTCAAACACCGGAGAACAATGTAGGCAAGAATTAGTACTCCTACCCGAAAGATGAGGAAACCTCCCCAGGGAGGCCGTATGTGCTTACAGTCACACAGCCGGTAAATGATGGCGTCTGACTTCACATACCGATGTTCTTTCCATGTAACAATATCAGGGGACACAGGCACAAAGAGGAACAGGAGTGCCAACCCTGCTGTTTTCAGGTCCCACAGTCAGGCAGCTTGTCCCTTCTCAGACCAGCCCCATTCACTTCTCCCAGTCTGAGGGTGTCCTGGCTGCAGCACAACAGGCTGGGTCATACTGAAGCCTGTTTGGCCAATGACCTGGGCCAGGCTCCATGGTTACCATCTCAGTTTTGTGTCAGGGCAGAAGGGAGGGCAGTACAAGGCAATCCATCAGCAGTGCAATGAAACCCTGGCTATATCCCCGGGATGGCGCCTGGGCACCTTCCCTGGTCTGCTCAGCCTCATGAAGGCGGCTCACCGGGGGTGCTGCAGCACCTGCAGCAGGGTGCTCTTGAGAGGCACCCGGTAGAGTTCTGTCCCGTCTTCATCCTCAAAGTAGACCTGCAAGAATAATAGAGGAGCAGGAATCAGACACAAATACAAGGTCTCAGCAGCACTAGGCACGTTGAGGCCGAGTCTAGGGAAAAGCTAAAGAGATGGCAACTGTAATTAGTTGAATGACTCCTTTATAGAGTTGTGGAATATAAAGCACTCCGTCCTCGCGCGATACTAAGAAAGGTATTATGGGCTCCATTTTCCAAAGATAGAACGAAGGCTCAGAGAAGGGAAATAACTCACCAATGACACCCACGTAGCAAACAGAGGAGCCAAGATTCAAGCCCAGACCCACGAGTCTTCCCTTCCCTAGCAATTCAGTCCTAGACCCCTTCGATGTGGGGGAAGCAAGCTATGGTGGCTCAAAGCAGGGGAAGGGCCCGAGGAGGAGGAGAAGGATGATGGCCCTGTGCAGGTGTCCAAGCCCGTGCAGGGTGAGGCTGGCAGGGAGGGGTGCAGAGCCCAGTCAGTGGCGGGCAGTCTTGCTGGGAGCTGGCCAGCCTAAGCCAGGTGAGAAGGGTTACCTGGTAGGATGGCTGTGCAAGATGAGGTGTCAGAGCCCATGCAGGTGAGAAGGGTGTCCTTGCATGAGGACAGCTGATACAGGGTGTCTGAGTATTAGACGGTACTAGTATATCAAAGCTAATTTCCTTTTTTTTTTTCCTCAAAGCTAATTTCCTAATTTTGATGGGTGAGATTATGAAGGAAAATATCCTTGTTTGTAAGAAACTGACACTGAAGTATTCAGGGGCAATGGGGCATCAGTTGGCATCTTACTCTCAAATGGTTAGTAGAAGAGAAAGTCTTTGTACTGTAAGATGTGATTTAAAAAAAGAAAAAAAAAGGTCCCAACAATGGAACAATGGAATATTATTCAGCCTTAAAAAGGAAAGAAATTCTGACACAGGCTACAATATGGATGAAACTTGAAGACATCAAGCTAAGTAAAATAAGCCAGATACAAAAGGACAAGCAGTATATGGTTCCACTTATATGAGGTTCCTAGAGTAGGCTCATTCATAGAGCAAGTGGAATGGTGGTTGCCAGGGGCTGGAGGGAGGGGAGAATGAAGTTACTGTTCCATGGGTGCAGAGTTTCAGTTCGGGATGATGAAGTGGAGACGGATGGTGGGAATGGTTGTACAAGCATGTGAATGCTTCCTATGGAAGCAGGAACTTAAAAATGGTTCAAATAGTAAATTTTATGTTCTGTATCATTTGACAAAATTTTTTTTGAATTTTTTAAAGATTTTATTTATTTGACAGAACAAGAGCACAAGCACAAGCAGGGGGAGAGGGAGATGGAAAAGCAGACTTCCCGCTGAGCAGGGAGCCCAACATGGGGCCTTATCCCAGGACCCTGGGATCATGGCCTGAGCCAAAGGCAGACACTTAACCCACTAAGCCACCCAGATGCCCCGACACAATTTTTTTTTTTTCCTCAAGATTTTATTTATTTATTCATGAGAGAGAGAGGCAGAGGGAGAAGCAGGCTCCCAAGAAGCAGGGAGCCCGATGCAGGACTCAATCCCAGGACCCTGGGATCATGACCTGAGCTGGAGACAGACGCTTAACCATCTGAGCCACCCAGGCGCCCACAATTTTTTTTTTTTTAAGGCAGTAAAAACTTGCTCCCCTCACCCCCCTGCAAAAAATATCTCATCCAGGAACAAGGTAAAACATCTCTTACCTCTAAATTATCAGGGCAGTATTTCCGCTCTAAGTCCCAAGAGGGCGTTTCACCAAACATCACCATTAGATGATCAATAAACCTAAGGATATAACATGTACTTTCTAGGTATCAATAACTCATGATCTATTTTCCTACATCACAGTCCCTGGACACCCATTCAGAGAGCTATCAAAAATGTACAAAACATGAAATGCAGGCCTAAGCCATTTTGAGCCAAAACCATCTGACTTAAGCCAAAATGGATGTGTATTACTTGTCCTGTTATGACATAGTAATTTTCTTTAAACTGACTCAGGCTTAACATTCCTTACATTTAGCCACATTCTAAGCATTAACCCTATGAAATCACGTTAAAATTGCTAGTTACATTTTTTCTAATACACACTTCAGTTACTATGCATATACTACCTAGAATGACTTCGTATCTCACCAGAGATATGTGTCAGTGCTTGACAAACAATACTGTGGTGCTCTACTTACTAGCCCAGTCAGGATGATGGTGAGACTTGTGTCTGTCATTGCAAAGCTAGTTATAGTTAGTAAAAGGAGAAATCAGCTCCAGGATAGAAAGGTTATGCCAAACCAGACTGTTAACCCTCTATTCTCTTCCCTCCTCAACCAAAAATCCACTTGTCCCTCTGCTGAGACAGCAAGGAAAGAGCATGCCAGCAAGAACAGAGGGCTCTTGGGCAAGTAAGTACCTGGAGTCCTCGTGAAAAGTAGCGATGAAGTCCGACTGGGCGTGCTCCGGGTACAGAAAGAGCACGGGCCAGCTTAACCTGCCCTGCTCGTCTACATTCAGCCTGGCTCCATAGGGGTTCTCCGAGCTGAGCCCATCCAGGAAAAGCTCACCTAGACCTTCTGAGTCTGAATCTTCATCCCGACCAGCAGCTTCAGAGACTAGCCTGATGTTCCTAGCCTGGATTAAAAACAGAAATACACACAAACCTTATTGTGTGGAAGGATGCAAGCCCATTTCAACAGCAGGGAAACCACCATACTGTGAGCTCCCTGAGGCCAGCTCTACACAATTCATCTTCATTACCCCTGAGGCCTAGCACAGCAGGGATAACTCACCTTCACCAGGATTCTGGATAACTCACCTTCACCAGGATTCTAACACATGCTGGACCCTGTATCACAGAAAAAAGCTAGACATGGTTCCTGCCCTCAAGACCCCGCTCATGGTCTAGTGGGCAAACAACTATGGAAATAAGTACAACATAAGGTAAGAAGTGGAGTTGCAGAAGTGCAGACCATCGATAATTAATTCAGCCTGGGGACTGGAGATGACTGGGGAATACTGGGCCCTGAGCAATGACTATGAAAGGCAGAGAAGTTGGAAGGGTCGGGGGAGGATGGAAAGGCATTCACCACCAAGGAACAGAATATGCAAAGGCACAGAAAAGATCAAGAGTGTAGCATATACGAAAATGGCAAGTGTGCTGGTTTAGCTAGGACATGGAATACTGAAAATAATGCACATTGACCTAATCTTGTCTGTCTCATGGAAATAAAGATAAATCAAAGGTCTGAACAGAAGAGTAGTCTCTTTATGTATGTGTGTGGAGGCTAGCACACGAGGGGAAAGTTACATGCAATCAAAATCACTTTTGATTTGACAATGCTAAATCAGGGGTTGGCAGACTTTTCCTTAAAGAGTCAGATAGAAATATTTTAGGCTTTGTGAGCCAAATGGTCTCTGCTGAAATTAACTACTTGACTCTGCCACCATAGTGTGAAAATAGCCGTAAGTAACATAAACAAATAGGCAGGGCTGTGATCCACTGGCTACAGATCCACTGGCTCCTGCTTTAAACCATCGGTAAAATATGGTTCTGTGTATACGACTATTAGAGTAATTCTTATGTACAATGAAGCTTGAGATGCAGGGTCAAACTAAAGGAGAGAGCCAAAATCAGATCTGTATGCGAATGGGCATTCCAATACTCTACATTTTAGAATGTGACTAAATCTCTCACTGTGAATGAGGATTAGCAAGAGAATCTGGAGTATTCCGTCCCACTCCTGTTAACAGATTGCTTGTTATGGGGAGGGACTAGTGGAGTGCATCTTAGTAGTGTGAAGTTCTCAAAGTCAACAAGTAACTTAAATGGTGCATAATTTAACTCAACAAAGAATGAAACCAAGAACCTACTCCACAATCTCATGGCAGGTGTCATTTCCCTTGTGAAGACCAAGCAAGCCAAAGCTCCACAGGTGACTTGCTGGGTATTCAGTATCCAGGTAAAAAAATAAGAATTGGCTCAGACTACATCCATTTAAAATGCAGGGAAGAAAGGACAGGGTCGAATTTTTGTTGTTGTTAAAGGAGCAACATCCTAAAAATTCAGATTTTTTCAGGATGCAGTAGCTAAGAGCAAGGACCTGGCTCTGATACACATTAGCTGTGTGAGGTTTCTTCACCTCCCTGAGACCACATCACCATCTAGCAAATCAGTAGCTAGAAGATCTACCTCAGAAGGCCACTGTGAAGATTAAATAATGCTCAACCCACAGCAACTATCCAGTGTAGCTTACCTGAGATCAACATATGTACACAAGCAGGAAAGCTGACTGAACTCAGGGGGTCTGGACTCCAGAGCCCCTTTAGCACACTGCTTCACCAAAGCAAAGAGAAAATGAACAAATTCATTCAGGTAAAGCATCCCAAGACAGTTTCCCAACAAGCTTGAGGATTAGCAAGACCATATGGGCCTGAGGTCTGAGAACTCACCTTGATGGCCTGGAGTAAAGCCTCGTTCTGATTCTGCTCCTTCTTTTCTTTCAACTTTGCTTTCCTGATATCCCTCTGCTCAGTTCTCTAAAAATGAAATTCAGACCCATCAGCTCTAGGGGGCTTGTTTCCTCTTCTGTCACCCCAGCCTGCTGCTTACTATCTCCAGTATCTGTCCAACCCAGGTTCCTGTGTCAAGCAATACCAGCGGCCTGATTCAGTTCAATTAATATTTTAAGAGTGCACGTCTGGTGCCAGGACTGGTGGCAGCAGAAATTTAAAAATGTATAGTTCCCATACCCACGGAGCTCACAGTCTACTAAGGGGGACAAACAATGAAATGTCCGTTATGTGTTACCCTGCCAATGTGAAGCCAGTGCTATAAAATACAGGAGTGATGGATTCTGCCCCACTAAGGTGGGTTTAGATGGACATGGAACATTCCACCAGAGGAAGGAGAAAGGGCATTCTAGGTAGAGGGACTGACATCAGGATCTATGGGGTATTTCAACTTCTCTGGGATGGCTGGAGTATAGGAAACACTGGAAAAACCCAGGGCAAGAACTTATCAGAGGCTCTGCCCTTTGCCCAATTATAATCCATGACAGAAAAACATCATCAGTCTACTTAATCTGGCAGAAATATAATTTAGATTTCCTTTTCTTGCAAATCTGCCCCAAACCAGTTGATTCTGCTCTTACCCTCAGAATCGTAGATTAACAGAGGTCAGCAAACTTTTTCTGTAAAGGGCCAGAGGTTAATATTTTAGGTTTTGCAGACCATGTATGCTCTCTGTCACAAATTATCTACTTTTGTTGTTTATAACTCTTTAAAAATGTGAAAAACATCTTTAATTCACAGAATGTATAAAAACAGGCCACAGGCTAGATTTGGCCTGGGGGTCAGTTTGCTGACCTCTGATCTAAAATATAGTACCAACCATCCCTTATCCTCCCCACAAAGGCTAACACAGATCTTTTATTTCTCGTGAACAAAGTCTACCCATTCAGGAAGACAATGGCTGATAACTCTTGTCCATTCCTTCTCCAATCCAGTCTGCCAAAAGAGCTATAAAACTCCCTTCTGCTGTTTGATTACACTATCCAGAGTACTCCACCCCATGGACACCACTAAAATCTATGTCCAATTCTGCCTTTACAGTTGAGCTACATCAAACCACAGTGTCTGGTCCACATTAGAGAATGATTAAGGACGACACAGACTCTGTCCCCTATTGTTTTTACTCTGATTCACACTATACATGTGAGTGATGTGGATTATGAAGTCTCATATGAAGTTTGGGGCCTTGGCAGCCACATAAAGTAGAATGACCGCCAGGTCAGAGGAGCCCTGAGCTGTGGAGTCTGCTGCCCTTTAAAAAAAAAACAAAAACATCAACTTTGTTGAGGTATAATGTACAGATTTTAAGTGTATAGTTCAATGAGTTTAAACAAGGGTATACCTTAAGTACCCAATACTTCAATCAAGATGGGCATTTCTATCCCCTAGAAAGTTCCCTCATGCCCCTTTGTAGTCAGTCTCCCTCCTATCCCATCACTGATAGGTTTCTTTTTATACCAAGTAATATCCCATTGCATGAGTATCACACTTTACTTATCTCTTACCTGTTGTTGGACACAAGAGCTGTTTCTGGATTACTATGAATAAAACAGGCTGTGACTATTATACAAGTCTTTTTATGAGCATGTTTTCATTTCTCTTAGGTAAACACCTCTGCACTTCCCGCTGTCCCCAACCCCTGGCAACCAGTAATCTGCTTTCTGTCTCTATAGATTTGCCTATTTTGGATGTTTGATATATAGAGAGTCATACAATATGTGATCTTTTATAAATCTGGCTTCTTTCACTTAACATAGTGTTTTTGAGGTTCACCTACATTGCAGTGTATATCATACTTCATTCTCCTTTATGGCTGAATAATACCACATTTTATTTATCATCAGTTGATGGACATTGAGATTGTTTCTACTTTTTGGCCATTATGAACCGTGTTGCTATGAACGCTCCTGTACAAGTATTTATTTTAATACTGTTTCAATTTCTTTGGGTATATACTTAGGAGTGGAAGTGCTGGTTCTTATGTTAATTTTGTAGTTAATTTTTTGAGGAACTGTCAAAATGTTAGGTTTTTTTTAAGGATTTTATTTATTTATTGAGAGCGAGCGAGAGGGAGCACGAGCAGGGGGAGGGGCAGAGGGACAAGCAGACTCCCTGTGGAGCAAGGAGCCCGATGTGGGGCGCAATTCCAGGCCCCTGGGATCATGTCCTGAGCAGAAGGCAGACGCATAACTGACCAAGCCACCCAGGCATCCCTGTCAAACTGTTCTCTATAGTGGCTGTCATTTTACATTCTCACCAGCAACATGTGAAGGTTTCCGTTTCTCCACATCCTTCTCAACATTTGTTATTTTCCTTTAAAAAAAATTATAACCATCCTAACGTGAAATAGTATTTCACTGTGGTTTTGATTTACATTTCCCTAATGACTAAGAATGTTAAGCATCTTTCATGTGCTTTTTGGCCATTTATGTATCCTCTTTGGAGAAACGTCTGTTCACCTCCTTTGCCCATCTAAAAAATGGCGCTGTCTTTTAATTATTGAGATGTTAAGAGTTCTTTATATATTCTAGATAAAGGTCCCTTAACAGATATATGATTTATAAATACTCTCCCACCCTGTGGGTTGTCTTTTCACTTTCTCAATGGCAGCCTTTGATGCACAAGTTTTTACTTTTGATGAAGTCCAGTTTATCTTTTTTGTTTCTTGTGCTTTTTGTGTCATATCTAAGAAACCATGCCTAATCCAAGGTCATGAAAATTAATGCCAACATTTTCTTTGAAGAGTTTTATACTTTGTTCTTCGATCCATTTTGTATATAATATGAGGTAGGGGTCCAAATTCATGCTTTTCACGCAGATATGGAAAAGACTATTCCTTCCCCACTGAATGGTACCCTTGTTGAAAATCAACTGTCTATAAATATGAGGGTTTATTTCTGAGCTCTCAATTCTATTACACTGATCTGTAAGTCTATCCCCTTCTGCCAGTACCACAATGTCTTGATTACTATAGCTTTGTAGTAAAATTTGAAATTGGGAAGTGTGAGTCCTCTAATTTTTTTTTTTTTTTTAGGATTGTTTTGGCTATTCTGAGTCCCTTAAATTTATGTATGAATATTAGAATCAGTTGGTCAATATTCTGCAGAGCAGCCAATTGGAAATTGGATGCAGACTGAGCTGAATCTATACACCAATTTGGGGAGCATTCTCATCTTAACAATATTAAGATCTGATCCATGGAGGTCTTCCATTTTTTTAGATTTAATTTCTTTCAACAATGTTTGTATTTCAGATTATAAGTTTTATGCTACTTCTGTTAAATTTATTCCTAAGTATGTTATTCTTTTTGATGCTATTGTAAATGGAATTGTTTTCATATTTGGAATATTTACCAAAAGTCTATAGAATACAATTGGGTTTTGTACATTAATGTATCATACCAGCTTACTAATCTATTAGTTCTAATAGTTTTTTTTAGTGAATTCCTTAGGATTTTCTATATACAAGATCATATCATTTGCACCTAAAGAGTTTTCCTTTTCTTCTCCATTTTTGAAGGATAGGTTTGCGGTATATAGAATTCTTAGCTGACAATCTTTCTTTCAGCACTCTGAATGTCAACCCATGGCCCTTTGGCTCCCATGGCTTCTGATGAGAAATCAGCTGTTACTTTTGGGGGAGGGGGCAGAGGGAGAGGGCCAGAGAGAATCTTAAGCAGGCTCCACGCCCAACACAGAGCCCTACGCAGGGCTTGATCTCACAACCGTAAGTTCATGTCCTGAGCCAAAGTCAAAATTTGGATGCTCAACCAACTGAACCACCCAGGCATCCCTCAGTTGTTACTTTCATTGAGGATGTCTTGTATGTGAAGAGTCTCTTCTCTCTTGATGCTTTTAACATTCTCATGTTTGACCTTCAAGAGTTTGATTATGATGTGTCTGGGTGTAGATTTCTTCAAGTATATCCTACGTGGAGTTTAAGTTTCTTGGAAGGGTAGATTACTTTTTTTTAAATCAAATCTGGGAAGTTTTCAGCTATTAAATCTTCATATATTCTTTTGTCCCTTTTTCCTTCTCCTCTCCTGGGACTCCCATGTCTATGATGATATACTTGATGGCATCCCACAGGTTCCTCAGTTTCTCTTCGTGTTTCTTTTCTTTTTTAAAAAGATTTATTTATTTTAAAGAGAGAGAAGAAGAGAACATGGGTGTGGGGGGAGGGGTAGAGAGAGAGAGAGGAAGAGAATATCAAGCAGACTCCCCTCTGAGTGCAGAACCTGACATGGGGCTCAATCCCATGACCCTGAGATCTTAACCTGAGCTGAAATCAAGAGTCAGATGCCCAACTGACTGAGCCACCCAGACACCCCTCTCTTAATGTTTCTTTATTATTCTTTCTGTTCCTCACACTGGGTAATCACAATGGATCTATCTTCACAGTTCTGCTCTTGAGCCCTTACATGAACTTTTCAATTATTATACTTTCCAACTACAGAATTTCTATTTGATTCTTTTTCACAATTTATTGATAGTCTCTATTTGGTAAGACATTGTTCTCATATTTTTTTTTAGTTGTTAAGACATTGCTTTCTTCCTAGAACATATTTCAAAGTGTGGTTTAAAGTCTTTGCTTTTTAAGTCTCATGTCTGGGCTTCCTCCAGGACATTTTCTATTGATTTTTTTTCCTGTATATGGGCCATATTTTCTTATTTCTTTGCATGTCTTGTAATTTTGTATTGAAAACCAGACATTTAAAATAATACAATGTGGCAACTCTGGAAATTGGATTCTCTCTCTTTCCTCTCCAGTGTTTGATACTGCTGTTGTTACTGTTTAGGTACTTTCCTGAACTAATTCTGTAAAGCCTGTATTTGGTTTTATGTGACCACTAAAGTCCTTAATGATTGGACAGATTTCCCTGAATGCCTGAAGCCAAAAAGTGTCCCACTCTTAGCTGAGGGGCTCTCTCGTGCATATTGTGACACACCTTCAACACTCACCCAAACAGTTTACAATTCAGCCTCAGCCTTCACTTACTACTTTTACAGAGACTGCAAGTCAGCCAGAGGTCAGAGCTTAGGCCTTCTTAGATCCTTCCTGAGCACATGCATAGCCCTGGACACACAAGTGACCTTGCAGATCTCCTAGAATATGTTGGAGCTTTTCAAAGCCCCTGAAGAATCTCATTCCCCAGCTTTTCCTTTTAAATATTCTTCTAAGCCTACTGTTTGCCCTGTTGTTCACTATCTCAGGCAGCTGCAATCTTAAATAACTGCTTCTAATTGTTTTACACATCCCTCCTTCCCAGCCCCCCGCCAAAAGCTTTTCATACTGGGATAGCTCCAAGATGAGTCAAATAAAATCCGCCTTATGAGTGGGGTCTTCTAGGAGACCACCCAGATGGTCCAATAATGGCAATTCCCTGGGAATGGGGCTTTGAACGAGCTCTAATCCAATCTGCCTCCTCTGGTGGTGCTGGGCTGCTCATTTTCACCATGATTCTTTCAAGGCTACTGTGGTACCAGGGAGGGAGGAGATGGGAATAGGGAAAGTTAAAATGTCACAAAGCTTGCTGTGCTTATGCAGGTGCAGCCATTTTTCTTGAATAAACACTCCCCAGATTGCTGCAAGCCTTTGGCTCATTTCAGAGCTCTGAAAAAAGTTAGTGACTCTGACCATTTTTGCCAGTTTTCCATAGACTTTATGAAGTAAAGAATTTTAGGTCTTTATTTGGCCATTTTTGCTGACATCACTTCTCTTTACTGATTTATCTACTTGTTCTATCTCTCTTACTGAGAGACAGGGATGTTGACATCTACACCTATTTGTAGATTTGTCTCCCTCAATTTTTTTGCTTCTTATATTTTGAGGTTCTGTTATTAGATATGTGCATATTTAGAATTGTTAAATCTTCTTGATTAGCTGACCCTTATATCATTTAACACAGCCATGCTTTATTTCTGGTAATATTCATTGCCTTGATGGCTGTTCTGATTTTAATATAGGCATATAAGATACATTGTTTACATAAGCCAAGCACGTAGGAATCCAGAGTCAATTTATACTCAGATATAGGATAAACTGACACTCAGCAAGCAATGTCACCCATACCCAGTGTCAGGCTTTGGGGCCCTGAAATCTTTAACTGTGCATCTGTATCAGGGAAATATAAATCAAAACCACAATGAGATACCACCTCACACCAGTCAGAATGGCTAAAATTAACAAGTCAGGAAACGACAGATGTTGGCAAGGATGCAGAGAAAGGGGAACCCTCCTACACTGTTGGTGGGAATGCAAGCTGGTGCAGCCACTCTGGAAAACAGTATGGAGGTTCCTCAAAAAGTTGAAAATAGAGCTACTCTACGACCCAGCAACTGCACTCCTAGGTGTTTACCACAAAGATACCAATGTAATGATCTGAAGGGGCACATGCACCCCAGTGTTTATAGCAGCAATGTCCACAATAGCCAAACTGTGGAAAGAGCCCAGACACCCAACGACAGATGAATGGACAAAGACAATGTGGTATATGGGGACGCCTGGGTGGCTCAGTCAGTTAAGCATCTGCTTTCAGCTCAGGTCATGATCCCAGGGTCCTGGGATTGGGTCCTGCATCGGGCGGGGGCCTGTTTCTCCCTCTGCCTGCCGCTCCCCCGCTTGTGCTCTTGCGCACGTGCGCACACTCGCTCATTTGCTCACTCTCTGACAAATAAATAAATAAATCTTAAAAAATAAAAAAGATGTGGCATATACACAATGGAATACTACTCAACCATCAAAAAAACCGAATTCTTGCCACTTGCAACAACGTGGATGGAACTAGCGGGTATTATGCTAAGTGAAATAAGTCAATCAGAGAAAGACAATTATCATATGATTTCACTCATATGTGGAATTTAAGAAACAAAACAGAGGATCATAAGGGAAGAGAGGAAAAAATAAAGACAAAATCAGAGAGGGAGACAAACCGTAAGAGACTCTTCATCATAGTAAACAAACTGAGGGTTGCTGGAGGGGAGAAGGGTAGTAGGATGGGGTAACTGGGTGATGGACATTAAGGAGGGTATGTGATGTAATGAGCACCGGGTATCCTATAATACTGATGAATCACTGACGTCTACCTCTGAAACCAATAATACATTATATGTTAATTAACTGAATTTAAATTTTAAAAAAGATATCTGCAAAAACAAACAAACAAAACAACAACAACAAAAAAAAACTGCGCCTGTGCTACAGGATCTGAAAGCTTTCATTTAGGTCCACTAAGGGTTTTTCCGTGGATTAACTTGGCTATGTCCTTCCGCAGTAGCCCTTTAGACATTCTCTCCTATATACACCACTTTTAGAAATTCTGGCCCATACCCAGTCACCTAGGCTCAGAATTCTGTTACCGAGCCTTGTGAGTCACCAGATTATCTACTTTTTCTACCATTTTATATAACCAGAATGACCTCTAAAACCTACCCCTTTGCATGGGAGCTACAGGCTCCCATAGCACTGAAAATTCCCCTTCCGTAGTGTAAGTAATGAAGACAGACCTAGACCAGGAATCAGACTGAAGTCTAGTTCTGGCTTTGTACTGAACAGACATGTAAGGCAGTACTGCATAGGATTCTAGAGCCAGACTGCCTGATTCTGACACCCATCTTCACCACAGCTATGTGACTCAGGCAGCTTCCTGATCTCTCTGTGCTTTAGTCTACCTCACTACTGAGAGGTGAATTAGAATAGTTCCTACCTTATAGGGTTGTTGTGTGGTTTAAATGAATTCATAAAAGTAAAAAATTTTAAATAGCACCTGGAAGATACACACAGTAAATGCTAAATGCTGGACATTATTTTTGGTAGTGATGGTATTCTGTTATTATCATCAGTTGTTATTATGTGCATTTCATCAGCAAGTTATAGATGTCTTAAAGCTGGGAGTTACACAATATTGTAGAAACTTAAGGATTTGTTTAAATGTTCTTTTTAAAGATTTATTTGAGAGAGAGCGTGGCGTGTGCACGCATGAACAGGGGCAGAGGGAGGAGACAAGCAGACTCCCTGCTGAGTGGGGAGCCCAACGCAGGGCTCGATCCCAGGACCCTGAGATTACTACCCAAGCCGAAATCAAGAGTCGGACACTTAACTGACTGAGCCACCCAGGCGCCCCTGTTTAAATGTTTCCGTCATTTCCTCTGCTCTCTTTCAAGAGATTTACATAGTGTGCAGACTACATTATGGCAGTCTTGTGCCATTTCTTATTTATTCAAATCACAATAGCCACAAATTTATCAACTCCTTACTGTAAGTCAAGAAATGTGCTAACATACACACACACTTTCTCATTTAATCCTCATAAAAACCTTTGAGGCATGTATTACGTACACTATTTTCAAAAAGGGGACTGAGTTTCAGAAATATCAAGGACTTGCCGATGGTTATGCTTTCTCCTTTCTGGAATGTTCTGCACTCCTCACCCCCACCCTCCAGTGGAGTAAACTCTTGCTCAGTCTTCAAGAGATCAGACATCACCTCTTTCGACAAACCTTCTCTGCTATCGGCAGATACTACTACTATATATACTATATATTCTTGCTTGCCTCTGTCACATTATAACTATTTATTTATGTCTTTATTTGTTTGTGTCCTCCAGAGTTCCAAAGGTAGGGAATAGTTTTGGGTTTTGTTTTTAAAGAAGAAAAAGTTGACAATGACCCAAAAGACACAATCTGGGAAATACTAATTAATTAGTGCTAAGTAATAAATGCCAACTGGCTAATGATTTTGCCAACCTTCAGCTTGTCTGCTTTAGCCCTCATTTCCAGAAGCTTCTTCTCTCTGGCATCGATCTGCAACCCTTCATCACACCAGTTCACAGCCTCAGCAAAGTTTTTCAGTTCCAGATGGCATAAGGCACCTGTAGAACCCAGAACCCTTAGAATACGTGGACAATATGCATGGGAAGAGCTCTCCTTGAGCAGGAACCACCCCCCCACCCCTATCCCCAACCTCCACCAGCTACCAGCCAGCATTCTAAAGAGACAACAGATGATTAAAGCCCCTTCTACTGCATTCCCCAGACAAGGAAGAATATTTTTTGTATCTTAGAGCAGAAAGATCTCTAGGGCCCATTCAGCTTAAAACCCCTGTAAGCCTCCCTGACATTAAGGGCTTTTAAAGTAGGGAAGGCTACAACTTAATGGCAAAGAGCACAGGGTTTAGAGTCAGACAGATCTGGGCTGGAAATCTGGCGCTATTGTTTACCAACTAGGCATTAGATAAAATACTGACCATCTCCAAGCTTCAGGTTCCTCATCTGCAAATCAGAATAAAGTCCATCTCAGATATTTAATAGAGACAGAAAACAGAACTGACCTCAGCCATTCATCAAAGCAGTGGCAAGACCAAAGACATTAGGTCTCCCCTAAAATTGTTCCTAATGGCTTCCAGGTTAAGCTGCCTCTCCTCTCACCATGTTTATTCTTCTCCAGTTAGCCTCTTTAGACTTTCCACAGAATTTCCAAATATCAGAACTGTAAGGGCTTAGATGTCAACAGAATCCAACCTCATCTTCCAGAGATGAGCAAACTGACACTCAGAGTGGGTATCTTGCCAAGGTCACATGCTGAGGTAAAACTGACAATTCAAGATTTATAGACGCCAGCTTGTCCCAATTCCACAGGACTACACTGACTTTACTTGCCAATCTTTGAACAGTACCTTCGTTCCCTACAGCTGAGGGACGTGGATCTACCTATACAAACCCCTAACTATGCATACCTAAAGATGCATAACTTTGGTAAAGCATTTGGCTTATGATAAAGCAGTCGATCGTGGGGCTATAAGGAAGATTAATATGTGATGAATAAATTAAAGTTTACAAAGCACCTCTAAGCTTCTCAAAGAAAAGGTAAAGTATAAAAGTAATATAAGCACTATTATTACATAAAAAGGTCAGACCACAAAAGAAAATATAATCTGGGAACATCTCAGCATCAGAGTTATCAGCAAAGGTCCCATAACTTATCTTTTAATTAACATGGCATTTGAAGATCTCGCCTTTCAATTAGCTAATTTGGAAAAAAAAATTAGAATGTGGCTTTTGGAACTGCTTTATTTTAATTAATTTTATTGCTAATTTAAAATGAGGAGTTTCAATTTCTCTACAAATTCTTAAAATATAAAGGGTTATATTATTCTCTGGGAAATTCTTTTAAAAATGGCATGTTGCTATTGATAAGGACCAGGAACTTAATATCAAGATTGCAAAAATAAGGTGACTTCATTAGTATGTTAGCACCTTAATATCGAAACTTAAAATGCCTCAACTTTTGGTGCAGTGAGTGCCAACTTTTCCATAAGGACAACCATACCGTAGTTCTACAATACTTACCTCTTACTATTGCTTTGAGGTGGCAGGGTTTTAGCTTTCTGGCAGCTGTCACATCATTGAGAGCAGAACGAAAATTGCCTAACAGGCACCGTTTAGTAAAAGAGAAAACAAGACTGAGATCAGAATATTTGCAAAATTTCATGTGTAGAGACATAGACATTCTTGTATAGTCTTAGAGAAATATAAATCAGAGCAATAGTTTTTAGAAAAAAATAATAGTTGTGCTCATCAAGTCTTAGAAATATTTGTAACACTAGAAGCCCACAGAACAACTATAAATGGCTAGCAAGCCCATGAAAAGATGCTCAACATCACCACTGACTGAAGAAATTAAAATTAACATGGAACTGGTAAAAATTAAAAACAGGTAATATCCAGGATGGGTGAAGACATGGGAAAAGGGCACTCTTAAGGGTAAATCAGAGAGCAAATTAGCATGCACTTGTGCGTATACTCTGACCCAACAATATTCTTCTAACAACTTATCCTTAAAAATACCTGGACAAATATGTAAGGATAAATGTGAAAGCATGTCAACTGCAGCATTAGTTTTAACTGTGAGTTGTGAAACACTGGTGATACCCTAAATATCCTCAATGTAGTAATGATTAAATGAACTATGGTAAATCCACACGACTAAATACTATGCAACCATTAAAAAGGGTGAGATACATGTGCACATAAAAGGTGTGACAGGATGCCTGTGTTTTAACTGGTGGTTCTAGGTGTATAATGTCAATGTGTAAAATATCAATATTTTTTGTAAAACAAACCAATCTAAATATACAGACATATGTACACACACATATATATTTGTAAAAAAAAAAGGTGCGTAGGGGCATCTGGGTGGCTCAGTCAGTGAAGCGTCTGCCTTCTGCTCAGGGTCCTGGGATCGAGCCCACGTCCGGCTCCCTGCTGAGCGGGGAGTCTGCTTCTCCCTCTCCCTCTGCCCCTCCCCCCAACTTGTACTCACTCTCTTAAATAAATAAAATCTTTAAAAAAAAAAAAAAAGTGTGCAATCAAACACACTGTTATCCAAACTAGAAGGGCATGAGGTAGATTTTCACTTTCTAGTTTATACTGTAAATATTACTTAACAGTTTGGTATTTACTTATTATTTTCACTTCTAAAAATCTAGTGCAGAGGTCAGCTAAATTTTTCTGTAAAGGGCCATATAGTAAATATTTTAGGCTTTACAGGCCACATATGGTCTGTTACACATTCTTCTTTGTTTTACAATCCTTTAAAAATATAAAAGGCATTTTTAGCTCACAGGAGGCCAGGAATCCAGATGTGGCCTGTGAGCCATAGTTTGCCAAATCTGGCTTCAGCCTTAAGAATAATCAGAATTCGTAGGAAAACTTTATCACTAACTGTGTTCATTACTGTATTATTTTAAAAAACCTAAAAGCAGCTGTATACTCAATAACAGCAGAACAGTAAAGCCAACTGTGTAAACACTGGTATGTCCAAATGATGCAACTTTATGTAGCTATTAAAATAGTATTCAAAAATATCTTGACAGGTGAAATTATTTATGTTATAAAATTAAGTGAAAAGAACTGAATACAAAACTGGAAGAACAGCATGATATTAACTATGGAAAAAAATGTATATAAAAGAGATCCAAAGACTTCTGGTTAAGGGTGGTAGACTGAACGTAAGGATTTAACTAAACCTCCACTACTCTCCCCCTTCCCCGCAAAATGCCATAAACCCACAGAGACAAGAGTAAGAACACAGAACACATTTTAAAGCTCGAAAACAAAGGGACAATGGTTAAATGACTAATCAGGCCTAAGAAAACTGAATTCTAAGCCAGCAGAGGGAAAGCCCCAAAGCTGTCAAGTTGTACTGCATAACCTAAAAGTACCCAGGACTAAGGAACTGACAGCACCGGGTACCTTCTGGAAGTGTGGGTAAAGGTTTTTTCCATTTAGTGCACTTGGAATCAAACCTGATTCTGCATACTAATCCTAGCACTGTGCACCATTACACAGTTCATTTTACTAAATTTACTGTACTTTACTTCAGTTGTGTACTCTGCTGACTAGGGATAAAGCTGTTAACCTCACCTACCTTACATAGGTGCTGTGAGGTCAAGAGGGATAACAAATGTGAAAGTGCTCTGTGAGCTGTACCGGTGCCATCTCATTTAAGGAATGGCTGTGATGATTATGCCTCCGGTCCTCTGGCATCACACACACGGTTTTCTTCTCGCAAGGTGCTTCTTCTGGTCTGATTAGCCCTACAGTCTTTAAGTTCCCCAAAGAAAGGAACTATGTAGCTGTTGCTCACAGTGCAATGCCTAGCACACAATAAATGCTTTATATATATATATATAAAATATATATATATTTTAATATATACATATATTATATATATATTTTTAATATATACATATATTATATATATATTTTTTAATATATTATATATATTTACTGATTGAATAAAGAAATGAACGAAACTCCTTCTGGAAAAGGCCAGATCTTACTCATCTCTGCGACACCACTGCCTAGCACAGAACAAGAACTCGAGTTCATCTGCTGAAGAAAATGTATTCCTCCAGAAGTTAGAAGAATGGGTTTCTAGTCCAAGTTCTCGCACTTATCAGAGGGACCCTCTCTGGGCCTATGTAAAATGAAGGGGTTGGTTGGCCCAAATAATCTCTAAAGTTCTATACCACTCTTACTATTTAGAATTTTATAATGAAACATGCAAAAGGAGACAACCGTTGGAGCAGACTATGGTTGGGGAGAAACTCTGCTCAAATGGTGATGAGTCCCAGCAGACTCATCCCAGCTAGACTGCAAGTCTTATTCTCTACCAGCCCCTCAGAGGCCCCAGGTCTCCTTAATAATGAGTGTTTCCCAAAGTCACGTGTGCAGAAGAGTCCTGCATGTTAGTTAGTGTTACTTGAAAAGGGGGCTTACAAAACTTAAGAATCAAAGGGTAAAGTTCTTTGCTGCAGGTCATCTCAGCATCTTTAACATACTGTGCACTGCAATCTCCAACAAAGCAGCAGCACTTTCCAAAGAATATTTTTCACTTCAGGTCCCACAGAATACTCTTTGAAAAATTCTCCCTTTAAGATAGTTTCTCTCACACAAACATCTCTTTGCTTGAATCCTTCTAGCATCCTTCAGAAGAGGGTAAAAGGCCAAAAACCAAAACCAAAAACACATTTTTTTTTAAGAGAAAAGCATTTGGGCTAAAAAAAAATCCCAGATCATACCAATTCATGTATTAAGGTATGTGGCATTTGGTTCAGAGAGTAAGAATTATACAATCTATCTGGTTTCCCTTTTCAGCCAGTCTACCTGGAAGATCAGTATTCAATTAGAGTAAACTAGCCTAGCTTTCTGGGATAAGCAGCTCTTCCTCTGACACTCTCAAACTCTGCACTAGCCATCATAATGGCTTTTATCATAAGTTAATTCTTTAGAAAGCACTAAATAATAGAATAAATTACCTAGATAGTACTGTGCTGCTGCCCGGTTGGTATAAAGGACAGCATTCAAATCAGGGTCTGTGCATTTCTTCTTTAATCCTTCAGTGTACGAAATCACAGCTTTTTTATAGTCTTTTTCTTTAAAGTAATCATTGCCCTCATCCTTATAGGTCTTGGCCTGTTCTGCAAAGAAGAGAATAAATAATCACTATTTCCTATTTTTTTAAAGTCTCATTAAAAATAGATTCTAAATCATACAATAATGTTACATATGATAAACCAAATAAAAAGAAACCAATAAAGGAAACTCCAAAATTAATCCTGTAAAACTGGGTATCAACATGGAGAAGCAAAGTCATGTGTACTTAATGCTACAATCAATTTCAAATATCTTACAAGGTAGATTGGATCCTTACCAAAAAAAGATGCATAAAGAAAAAAAGTATATTTATCCTACCTCTTGAAGGACTTTTTTTTAATTACTGAAGAAATAGAGGGAAATTATACTTCTGTTTTTGCTTATATTTTATTCCCTGGAATGCAAATTCCCCTCTCCTCACCTTAGTAAGAGCTTACAAAATTGTTAAGAATCAGTTCAGATTTCCAATCCATTGTGAGCCCATTCCTACCTCCCCCACTTCAGTGTTCCCGCCGCACCTAGTACATAGCCACATGTTGGCACTTACCACATACACAAGGGACAATCTGGCTATCCACTGGAGCATGAGATTTTTTTTTTAAATGGAGCATGAGACCTTTGAGGGCAATCTTACTCATCCCTTTATCCCCAAAGCCTAGCATTTAGTAGGTATGGGCGGGCGGGGGGGGGAGGGGGGTTGTATATGTGGAATAAATAGTGACGAGTTAGCCCAGGCTAACTACTTCTTGTTATCAGAAACTTTCTGACTCGCTCTTTACCTCAATTCAATGGAGACACAAAACAAATATTAGACTCATGTAAGATACCTTCTGGAGATCGCTCTTCATCAAAAATAATTGACTGAAGGCAAGCCAAGTCAGGATTCTCATTGGGATCAATTTCAGATGGCGCTTTCGTCATAAATAGGGGGACCTTTTCAAATTCCTGGAGATGAAGAGAAGAATGAACTATAGGAATAAGATTTTCCACAGGGTAGATCCAACTCCACATCTCTGTATCAAAGTTTTCTCTCTCATCATGATTTGCAAGTCATGGTTAGCTATCTCTCTCCCTATCCAGGCCTCAGTTTCCCAAGTGTAAGATGAGAGCGCAGGGCAAGGGTCTCTAACGATTCTTTCGGTGCTCACACTCTTCCAAGGGCGGTGGGAATCACCATTAATGGAACGCTCTTATGTTCCCGGCACTTCACCCACCATATCCCTTCATTTTCGCCGCAATGCTACGAGACTGTGGCTCTAGTTAGGGAAATTTTACAACTGAGGACACGGGCTCAGAGAAGTTAAGTAACTGAGCCAGCAAATGGTGGAGTCTCAGGTCCGTCTGACTCCAAAACCTAGACTCCTAAATGTACTGGCAGCTGAAGACTGCCCTCAAAATCCCGAGTCCCATTTTCTAACAGTCCCAGGTGGAAACCACCTTTCCGCTGGCAGGGCCGGGGGGACCGGGGGTGCGGGAGGCGCCCGCCCGCCCCAGGCGTCGGGACGACGCCCCCACACACGTGCGGGGCCCCGGGCCGCCCACCTCCTCCCACTGGTCCTCGTGGAAGCCGCCACGGTAAGGCTGGCTCTGGAACTTTTCTAGGAACGAGTCCATGGCATCTTCGCCGGCGGCGTCCGGGTCAAGTAGCTCCATGGCGACTCCTCAGCTCTCCCGCCACGGTCAGGGTGGCGAGAACCGCGCGCCCACTTCCGGCAGCGCGGGTGCCTTTCCCTCAGTCCTCCGGGCCGCGCCCGCCCTCGAGCCTCGGGTTCCGCCCTTCTGGGGCCCGGCCGCCGGCTCCGCCCCTCCCCGGCCAGCACCGCCCCCGCCCCGCCCTCCCCTCAACGGGCCACCGCCCCGCCCCGCCCCGCCCCCGAGTGTTTGGGGTGGTGGATAAACCCGGCGCCCCACAGTGCCCACTATCACTTAGTTCATTTGTGTGTGTGTGTTTTTAAAGATTTTATTTATTTGACAGACAGAGACACAGCGAGAGAGGGAACACAAACAGGAGGAGTGGGAGAGGGAGAAGCAGGCTTCCCGCTGAGCGAGGAGCCCGATGTGGGGCTCGATCCCAGGACCCTGGGATCATGACCTGAGCGGAAGGCAGACGTCTAACCCACTGAACCACCCAGGCGCCCCTCATTCGCTCATTTGTTCAGCCATTCAATATATGTTTCCTAAGTTCTTTGTGTGTTCAGGTCTATTATGGTCGCTGGGTAAACCCCGCTCTCCAGGAGTTGATAAGATAGTGGGGAAAGACAGACAGTAAACAAATAAGATGTAAGAGGTTGTCAGGTGCTAGAAAAAGCTATCGGGGAAAAGTTTTTATTTTATTTTTTTAAGATTTTTTATTTGAGAGAGAGAGAGAGAGTGCGCATGTGTGCAGGGGGAGGGGCAGAGGGAGAGGCAGAATCCCAAACCGACTCCGCGCTAAGCAGGGAGATAGATGCAGGCTCAACTCACGATCCTGAGGTCATGACCTGAACCGAAATCAAGAGTTTGAGACCCAACTGACTGAGCCACCCAGGCGTCCCTAATGAGGGGGTGGGGGTGCAGTTTAAACTGGGTATACATGCATTCAAGCAAAGGAGGAATCCCAGAGTGGCCAGGGCCTGTCTGGGGAGGAGCATTCTTTAGGGAGGGGACTGGCAGTGCCCAGCCCCAGGGAGGGGAGCTGGGGGTGGGGGTGGCTGGAGCAAAATGAGAAGGAGGGTGAGGAGGTGAGGTAGGAGGGATGATGGGTAGTGATTCTGAAGACTTGGGTCTTCCTAAGAGTGCAGTGGTACCTTCTGAAGAGTTTCAAGAAAAGGGGCTATGTGATCAGCCATGCCTATTTCTGAGGTTAACCACCTCCCTATCCACCCCAGCTGAAATGGAAACAAGATCTCCAGGCCGGGTGCGCCCTCCCGCAGCCATGGGTGCTATAGGCTCAGGGAGCCCACAGCCTGGTCTAGAAGGCTAGGCAGATAGGCAGATAGGCAGCAGGCCAATCTAAAGCACTTCCACAAGTCTGCACAGTGGAGGCACAGAAGGGTGGGTGTTACCTCGGGGAGTCAGCAAGATTTCACAGACCCAAGTTCTCTGCAGAGCTGAGAGCAGAGATGAGGAAGGTCTCCCCAGATGGTTGGAGGCTGGAAGGGAGTTGAGCATTTTAGGCAGCTGTCAGAGTCCCTGTGCAGAGAGGCATGGTGGTGTGCAAGAGCCTGGCATGCTGGGTACCATAAAAGTCAGGAGGAAAGGCCAGCAAGGTGAATGGGGGCCAGAGGGCAGTCAGGCCTTTATCTTGTAGCCCATTATCTTGCAGAGGATAGTGAGCCAGTGATAGACCTAAGGGCAAATTTGTCTTAGGAAGGCCTGGGTTGCCAGGTGAAGGATTGATGGGGGGGAGGCTGGATTAAGAGATTGACAAGGCTGCTGATGAGAGACCAGGGAAGAGAAGAGATGGGAGGCCAAGCAGTGGAACTGGCAGGCTTGGTCATGATCTGATCCCAGGGTGAGAGATACAGCAGGGCTAAGGATGACGTACAGAGGGCCGTGAGCCTTCCAGGACCACACCTGTGTCTTTCCCCTTCTAGCCCACCCATGCCCAGCAGAACACCTGGTCCAAGGGCCTCCTCTCCTCCAAATCTGAGCCTCCTTTTCCACACTTCCTCCTCCAGCCTGCTCCCTAATGGTTCCCATTCTTACTCTCCTCTTCATTGTCTTTTCCCTTCTTGGGTACAGAGCCTACAAACCCTTTGGCTTCCATGTTTTGATTCCTATAAAACGCTGTGAGGCGGGGCGCCTGGGTGGCTCAGTCATTAAGCGTCTGCCTTCGGCTCAGGTCATGATTCCAGGTCCTGGGATTGAGCCCCGCATCGGGCTCCCTGCTCCGCAAGAAGCCTGCTTCTCCCTCTCCCACTCCCCCTGCTTGTGTTCCCTCTTTCGCTGTGTCTCTGTCAAATAAATAAAATCTTAAAAAAAAAAAAAAAACCGTGAGGCAAGAATTCATTTCACAGGTGATGATGGGGGAGGCTCAGGAAGTGAGGGAAGTGACTTGCTGAGTGCTCTTGGGCCCTTCCCACTCAAGACTACTTGGGGGCCTTGGCCAATTACTGACACTGTCAGCCTCTGTTTTGCTTCGAAGCCACACGGACCCAGAATATGGCAGCTGTCGATTGTCAAGACCAGCCCAGACCTAGGTTCTGGCCAATGAAAGCAGCAGTGTCTTTGGGTGGAAAGGGCTTCGACATGGGAGTTGGACCCACACTTCTATTGATTCTCTTGCGTGACCTTGGACAAGGCCCGCTCATCGTCAAGCCCTGTCCTCACCTGTAGAACACAGGCAGTAAAGCCAGCCTGCCTTCTCCATAACTCCATATGGCTGCTGTGAGCCTCCAAGCAGGCCATGCTCGTGAACATTCTTGGCAACGGAAAAGGTTATGCACATGGACCACCCCCATTTCCTGCTCCCTCGTAGGCCCTGATGGTCTTTGCCTATCATTTATTGGCAGATGATTGTGTGGTCAACTTCATGGGTTCCTCATCCAAGCAGGAGCATAGATGTACTCTACACCCTCGCCCAGGGAATCTCACCTCAGCCCTGTCTGCGAGGAATCCCAAACCTGTTTCCATTCCAAGTCCCTCTGCCGAGCCTCCCACTGTGCGGCCAGCCACCCAGCAGATGTCTCTACCACTGTGATGCCAAGCCCCTCAAGCTCACCACATCCAGCCTGAATTCCTCTCCCCCTGAACCTGCTTCTGGTCCCGAGAGACCACCCAGTGGGGGACACCCTGGACCCAGTCATCGGCCCAGAAATGCAGGCACCACCTCAGCACCTCACTCTCCCTCCCCCCTTCTCCATCCTGTCAACCACCAGGTTCTGAAAATTCCTCTTCTCCCATCTCCTGAAGGTCCGGTCTCCCTCTCCATCCTACCCTGCTGTCCTTCCCCCAAGCCTCCAGCCAAGCCTCCCTGTGTCCTTGTTCACTGCCCTCCCCCCGCTTTCCTTCCACCACAGAGTGAGTGTTCTTCCCCTCCCTTTTATCATTTATTCCCCTTTATGTCCCAGAGCCCTCCTTACTCCCTCCCACCACTGTGTGTTTTAATGTGTATTTTCAGTTTGTAAGTGTTCTTGCAAAATGTGACTTCTTTTGTGCATGCATTTTTTTATGTACTTTCCTCCTCAGCAGGAGGTTTTAGGTCCCACGTGTTGCACCACGTACCCCCTCGGCCTCTAACTGCTGCACGGGCTCCACGGTGCCCATTCCCTCCCCGACCAGGGATGCCCAGGCTGCCTCCTCTCCCGGGCACTACAAATAATGCTGCAGGAGACTTCCTCACACGTCTCTTTTACGGACCTGTGGGACGAGCTCCAAGGTGTGTGCTCACGAGTGGAATTGCCAGGTGACAGCATGCATAAACTTAGTACCACTGAACAGTGACAGATTCGTGTCCAGAGGGCTGCAGCCATCCGCCCTCCCACCAGCCATGTCTGTGGGGTTCCTGATCCTCTAGAGGAAGCAGCTTTCTAAAGCCGATATTTGCACACATCTCTCCCTGGCTTAACACCACACCATGCCTTCCCGCTGCTCCCTGAAGTCTCCCTCCTTCACACAGCCTCCAAGGCCTTAGGGACCTGGCCCTGGCCCTGATCTCCCCCCACACGCACTCTAGGATCCACTGAACCTACGTATCAGCAGTTGGTCCTCGGTCCCGTGTGCCTTGCTCTCCTCCATATACGCCCACCATGTGGTCATCTTTCCAAGCCCCCTAATGGGGGGTCTTGTCTCTGGGAAGCCTTCCCTGACACCCCAACTCCCTGCTGGCCTATGTACATCCTTTGGACTTCACAGCTCCCATGAGTTCCTTCATCACAGCACTGGGCTGTTGGTGTCTTTCCATGTCTCTGATACTTCCATTAGACCAAAGTGTCTCAACCTCAGCACTTTTGACCATTTGGGATGGATAATTCTTCACTGTGGGGCCTGTCCTGTGCACTGTAGGATGTTTAGCAGCGTCTCTGGGCTCCATCCAACAACCAAAAATGTCTCTAGATATTGCCAAATATTCCCCACAGGTCAAAATCACCCCTTTTGAGAAGCCCTGCTTCAGAGTATGAATTACCAGGGCCTGGGACTGGTCTTGTTCTCCTCCAGCACCCAGAGCAGGCCTGGTCCAGGTGAGGTGCTCAGTGAATGTGACCCGAATAAGAGACAGCCAATCTCCGAGCAGAGACCCGAGAGTGGGACTCAGAGGTCAGGGCTCCAGGATGTGCCGATGTCATGGGGTGGGAGAGTCTCTCCTTTCCTTCCCCTAAAGCCACTCCAATCACCATCCCCCTTTGTTCTTCTACCCTCCCTGTGGGGGAGGGGACACTGAGGCAGGCAGGAGACTTGCTCTGTGGCCATGAGGAAGCCACTTCACCTCTCAGAGCATGGCTTCCCCACCTATAAAATGTGGACACAACAGCCTGTGTGAGTCTGTAGATGTTGACCGAGTCAACAGTGAAGGCCACGCTCATCTTGCCGATGAGTCGCACAGAGCCACAGTGTCTCCCATGAGGAAACACTCACAGGGAGAGGTAAGCCACGTGGCATTTATAGGGGCATGACTGTGGCCGTGGCCACCCCTGAGGAGGGCTGGGGGCTCAGGGACATCACTGCTTCAAGGACATCTTCCAGGAGCCCAGGGCCTGCATGATCCAGGAGCGCCGCTGGTGGGAAGTGGGCAGGTTCTCACAGCTGGGGCTCCAGCGGTGCGTGGTGGCCGGGTCGCACACCCATGAGTCCCCGTGCGGCAGTGGCCAGGAGTTCCGCCAGCAGCTGGCCAGGATGTGGTCCTGGGCCTGGGCCGCGTAAATGCACACTGATGCTTCTGGGTCGTGTCTCAGGTTTTCCAGAGCTGGGTCACAGGGAGGGGAAAGGCCGCTTGTTAAGACCAGGTCTCCACATAGGTCTCACACTCATCCTTCCTTCTCACTTCTGTGTCTTGGCTCAGGCACTCTGCTCAGCATCCCCTCATCTCACCTTCCTCCCAGCTCTTCAAACCGTTCCTGCTTTTCAAAGCCTGAATCAAAACTGCCTCCTTCAGGAAGCCTTCTGGGACTGCTCCAGCCTCAGGCTCCCATCCGTTTCCCCAGTTACAAAATTAATCTGCCCCAGTAAGAGTCTGAACTATTCGCCCTGCACGAAATGGTTTTGGGCTTATTTTCTAGTCTGGTTTCCTAGACTGTAAACTCCCCTAGGGTGGGGCTGTGTATTCTGTGTCTTGGTAACCCCTTAACACTACTCACTGTGGATAAAGACTAGCACAGTTGGGCTGAGCTGAAGCCACTTGCTTCGAGACCTATCTCTTCTGTTTCCTGTCACCCACTGTGAGCCCACTCATTCTCTCACCGGCCCCCTGAGATCTCAAAGATGCAGGGTATGACTTACCTGCTTTAACTTCATTCAGACGGTCTTCTGTCATTATGCTCTCCATGCAGGGGACCAGGGACCCTTGAGTGTAATCCAAGAGGTTAGTGCATCCACCTCCTGACTCTGACCCCCACCCTCAGACCAGACCTCCTAAGAGAAACTCTCCCACCCTTCTTGAGTCCCACGAATGAGGACATAAAAGGAGAACTTCGTTTTGACCCTGGGACAGATTCTCTACGAGGGGTCCTGGGAGAGGTGGCAGGTCCAGAGGGCAGGGATGGCACCAGGACAGGGACAGGATCTGGGCTGCAGCTGACTCTGACAGTGGTCCCTTACCCAGGCTGGCCCTCAGTGTCCTGATCTGAGACTCGGGGAAGTGCTGCCTCAGCTGCCCCCCTTCTTCAGGTAGTTGGAGCAGCATTCATGCGAAGGACACAGTGCCTCGCATACCTTTCAGGCAGGTGGTTGGTGGGGCCCTGGAAGGCCTGAGACTCTGCTCCTCGGCCACATTGTCCAGCCCTCCCCCGCTCCCTGCCTGCATGCCTCGTTCCCAAAGCACCTGCAGGTCCTTGAATGTGGCCTGCTGTTAGGCCCTTCCCACATTTCTCTGCCGGGCTCATTCCTATTTATCCTTGACTATTCGGCTTAACATAATTACTTCTCCAGGAAATCCTTCCTGACCCTGCACCCAAACTCGGTTAGGTGCCTCTCTGGGTTCTCAGAGCACCTGAGTTTCCCTTCATCTGTATATACTGTGATATACCTTGTGACCTATGAAGCGCTCCCACCAGACCCGAGGTCTCCCGCTTAGATGCACTCGAGGTGGGCAAGCGGGAAGGGCAGTCTCTGAGGATCTTAAATCACACGCACAATTGTATGCATGTATGCATTTTTCTAGGGAAAGTGTTCATAACTTTCTTCAGGGTTTCACGAACGCACAAGAGGTGAGAAATCACTGCATCGGGCAGGGGGTTGTACGGGGATGGACACCGCTTCTCCTCTGCTTGGTTTCCCCAGCACAGGCCTCTGACTCAGAGAACACACTCAAGTGTTAAACACTAACATTTTTAGATGTGATTAATTTGGAGCAGGATTTAGAGAAGTCAGCGTCTAGGAAATAATGTCACTCTGTGTGAGAAGCTGCCTCTGAGCAGGCCCCCACAGTCTGAGGGATGCCCCCGGTCCTGGGCATTGCTCCTCTGTCCCTGCCTGGATCATGTTAACAGCACACGCGCCCCACCCCCACCCCTGCCATCCACATCACCTCCGGAAGGGTTCTCTGTTTCTCTAGACTAGGCACAGTGCCTGACACAGAGTGGAGCATCAAGCAACGTTTGCTAACTGAACCAGTGAATGGGTGCATGGGTGACTGGACCGATGAAAACCACAAGTGAATTGAGGAAAGGAACCAAAAGAAGCATCGCTTTTCAAAGTGGGGGATGGGAAGGTCATCCTCTCCAAGCTCCTGGGCAGTGGGGTCTCTTGGTCCTGGTGAAGAGTGTGTGGTTATTTGGGGGAGGGGAGAGCAGTAGCTGGGAGGAGATATTCCCACATGCCATCAGAAGGCTCTGGGCTAGAGTGGGGGATTCTGAGTGAGGGGAATCTAGTTGTTTTTTCCCCAGAAAGGCAGAGGTTGGGATTATGGGAAATGTGGAGTGAGCTATGTCGAGGGAGTACCTTGACTAGCCAGGCTTCACGTTTTTAAAAAGTATTCTCATCTGATCTGTGAAACAGGAGTTAATCCCCATTTTACAGGTGAGGAAACAGGCTCAGTGGCAGTAAATGACTCGGTTGGGGTCACATGGAAAGGGGATCACGGAGCTGAGATTCTACTTCACTCTTTCTACTGCACAGCTTGGCCCCTCCTGACACAGTCAATGGTAGGCTCCCGCTGGGCCTGGAGCCATGCTGTACTAGCGGTGGGAGGGGCGGGCAGGAAGCAGCAGTCCTGCTGTGTACAGTTGCCAAGGTTGTGACCTGCACAAGGACTCCAGGCTGGATCCACCCTGTGGCCCAGTTCCCAAGCAGGGATTTTAGAGGAGGGAAGACCTTTCTAATTTGCACCATGACTGTCTGCTGGCCAAGCCTTGAACCCAAGGGAGGCATTTCCCAGGTGCCAGAAGGACTGGCAGCTTCCTTCCAAGGGGAGGAAGCAAAATGGAGGGCAGGCAGAGTCCCAGCAGCAAAACTAGTTCTGCCAGGTTACCTATGAACATGACTGAGTACTTCCGGAGGGAGGCCCGGGAACTCTTGGCATACTCCAGGCTCTGGCTGAGGAATGTGAAGGTGCTGTCTTGGTGTGTAGTCACCTGGGACAAAGAGAAAGCCCAAGAGTGCTGGCCCTCAGGGGGACTAATCGCCCATCCACCCTTCCCAAAGCTAGGAATGGTGACCCTGTCAGGCAGCCGAGCCCTGGTTCCTCGCCTCCTAAACTTCTCTGCCACCCATCCTGGCCTCCACCTGAGGCCCCCAGAGGCCAGGCCTCATCTTCTCTTAGTGGATTGCAACAATCCTTTCCATGGTCTTCCTGCCTTGAGTGTATCCTCTTCCAGTCCACCCCCTGCTGCAAGTTGAAATAAAGTTCTAAAATAAGAAGTCCAGCCAAGTGAGAATGGACATGGCATGCAAGGGACATGATGGATAAGGAGACAGGTCTGATCAGGGTGAAGAATTCAAGTTACAGTGCAGTGAAGAATAAATTAGA
Organism: Phoca vitulina; assembly: GCF_004348235.1. Taxonomy (NCBI): domain Eukaryota; kingdom Metazoa; phylum Chordata; class Mammalia; order Carnivora; family Phocidae; genus Phoca; species Phoca vitulina. The sequence continues at coordinate 57,969,510 of NW_022589705.1, forward strand.
GAGTTAGAGAGGTCTTAAAAGTCCTTAAAAGCCAGACAGGAATAAGGCTTACTTATGCATCAGAAAGTAGGAAGCCAGAATCCATTCTTGATAGAGCAATGACAAAGCAATGTTTTGGGCAAAATAGTCTGACGGTGGTGTTCAGGATGAGTTTGATCAAGTAGAAACTAGGGGGCAGGCATTCTGCTAAGAGGCTGTGGAGGGAGATGAAGAAGAATCTCATACGATCACTCTCCTGTTGACAATCTGCATGTCAGGGAGTAAACTCTGGGCCTGGCATCAAAGCCTTCATGATCATGCTCCCCTGCCTCAGTTTCCACCAATGCCTCTACCTGGTATGCACACTCTGCTCCAGTGCCAGGATGTGGCCCGGCTCTCCCCAGCTCTGTGCCTGGTACAAGCGATTGCTCCCGATTGGAGTGCCCCTCCCTCTCTTCTTCATCTGATGGATCCCTCTCATCCCTTGAGGCTCAGCTCAGAAGCCACCCCTTCCCTGAAGCCTTTCACAACTCTCAGACAGAGCGGCTCTCACCACTCTTCACGTTTCTGCAGCATCTTGCACAGCCCTTGTCATGTCACCTATGACATTGTGCTGTGATTATTTATACCTATCTCCCCCACCAGATCCAGAGCTCCCCCAGGAGAAGGGGCCAGCTCACTCAGCTCCGAGTCCGCAGCTTCCTGGACACAAAGCTTGGTGTGGCAGAGCTGCCCAGAAAGCACTGGATGGATGGATGGATGGATGGATGAATTAATTAATTAATGGGTTACTGCCCCCCCCTTAAAGCTCAGGCTAGAAGTTGACCTTCACATGAGCGAACCTGTTGGTGCTGGATAGAGCCAAAACAGGGACTCTAGAAGGGCCTAACACAGAGGTCGCAAGCCCACAGCCCACAAGCCATGAAGAGTTGGCAGAGCAGTGGCCAGCACAGTGTTTTCAACAAGCTCAATTGATTGCTAATTAATGTCTTATAAAAATCTGCGTCTCTAGCTTTTCTTGTGAAAGCAGAGTTGCTGGCAAGAGCGGCCTGCACCGTGGGCAGGATCACCCACTCATGCTTGCAACAGGGCCTGGCCTCCATGTTGCCAGAGGTCCCACCACCTCTGTGTCACCCGTGATCATTTTCCACCCGTTCCCTGGTCGCTGGAGGTATTTGAATTAGCGCCCTGGCCAAACACCGCCCCTAGGCCTCTTTTTCCCTCATGAAATGACGGGAATAATGTTAGACCCTGGACTGCAGAGGTTTTGAGCATTACTGATAGTGGTGGTGTCCAGCCCTTTTCTTAATCCTAGGAACCATCTGTGACTCTGCATATTTTCGTTAGATTGCTGTGGGGGGTGCTGGCATGCCCCACCCAGGTCTCCCTTTGGTGTGAAGGATTTCTCCCCCAACACTGAGGACTGCCTCCAAGGAAGAGAACTGCCGACCCAAGGTCACGTCCCTTTCCCAGGGTGGCTGGCATCCAGTAACAAATGGACACGGGGGTGTAAAGACCTGGCCCCTGGCCCCAAATGTGGGGGATCTCACTGCAGTGGTGGCTGAGACCTCCCCCAAAGCTACACTGCAGCTTGACCTCTCCTCCTGTCCCTGCCTTCCCTTCCACAGGGGTCGATCCCAAGGCCGTGCCCAAATAAACCTCCTGCATGCTAATCTCTGTCCCTGAGTCTGCGTCCTGGGGCGCCTGTGACAGCAGGGTAGGTAGGTGGAACTTAGAACAAAGCTTCCCAAATGGTGTGCAGAGGGACTGGGCTGCATCCTGCAGTGTGCATTCCATGGAGTACGGGTGGCCTGCTCCTACCTCAGGATGCCCTCACGTGTTACCTAGAAAGGGGGTTTGGTGGTTAAATAAGTTTGGGAAACCATGGATCAACAACCATAGAACATCTCAGCACAGACCATCTCAGAGCCTTTAGTGAGCCGAAGGGATTGAAAACCCCCAAGAGGAAGATGGCGAGGCAGTGTTTCCCAAACTTATTCATCTTAGAGCCTCTTTTCTCCCCTGTGGGGCATTTCCTGTGGGGTGGGTGTCACAGAGAATACACCCTGGGAAATGCTGATGCAGAACAGGGAACCAGTGAAGCTTCTGAAACAGGGAAATAACATAGACAGACTCGTGTTTGAAGCAGACTGCTCTGGTGGCCCGAGTGGGAATGGGATCGGAAGAGATGAGGTTCAAGGCGGAGAGAGCCGGAGGTGGCTGGATCCACAGCCCAGCTGGGAGATATCTGTGCCCTGAACTAAGGGCAAGGACCGTGGGGACAGGAAGCGAAAGAAAACAGATGCGGAGATGTTTAGGATATTTCAGATTGATCGATTGTGGAAGGTGGGGGAGATGGAGTCTAGGGTAATTCTAGGTTTCTGCTTTGGGGATCTAGAGGGACAGAGCAGAATTGAAATGGGAAGGCCATCAGCTCAGAAGAGGCATGTCGAGCTTGAAGCATGTGTGGGTCAGCGGGGACGTGTCCGGTAAGCCACCGGAGAGGGACACCAGAAGTGAGAAGCCAGAAATGCAGATGAACGTCCAGGAGCCAACAACGTGTGGGTAATAGTGCAATTGCCGGTCAGGATGCTTGTGCAAAAAGAAGGAAGAGGAAAGGGGAAAGCTTTGCCCACCTCCAACACGCTCGTCGGGAACCACTGTGGTCTTGAAAGCACTCACAAGGTACTTGCATATTTTGGCCACCGTCTGCTGCTGGTTGTCCCAGGACTTCCGGCTATAAGCTCTTTTTGGCAATTCCCATGCCATGATGCAAGAACAGCGGAACAGGGTCTTTATACATTTCTGGGGACCAATAGGAAGACAATACCAGAGCTGGGGAATTCCAGGACAGCCAGAACATCTTCCAGAAAAAAAAAAAAAAAAGGGTTTTGTGAAACTGAATTCTAGAAAAATCAATTCCTATTTGAAAGGCACAAGTGAAGTTGTCCGTTTTGCGGAGGAATTCTGACATGGTGCCTTTGGAACACAGGCTTGTCCATAATGGATGGTTAGTGATTCTGGCTTGGTTTCCATAAAGGGAGGCTCGGCCACAGGGCCCGCTGCCTACACACACTCACCTGGCTCACCTTGGCGTTGCCCTCTTGCATGATCAGCAGCAGGGGCACCAAGGTGCTGATCAGCTGCTCTTCCACGGCCGGGGTGCAGGGCGACCGCAGCTTCTGGACCACCTTGCCGTACAGGCTGATGCAGGAGGAGCGCACGTCCTCTCGAGACTGGGGCAGACCCCGAGGCTCAGGCATGCTCCCTCCTCCAAGGGGCTGCCTGGGCCTCTGAGCCCCACATGGAGGCATGCGGCACTCATTCTGGGGGACCCTCCGGGCACAAGACACACAGAGATGGAGCAGGGTGGAGGCCACCGGGTGGGGCTGATCTGGGGCCAGCGCCTCCCTCACTGGAGCCTAGCTCTGGACTTCTGCCCGCTCTCCCCAGCCAGGGCCCCCTGCTAACCTAAAAGGTGCCTTAGTGCCAAGTGGGAAAATGCTCCCCTCTGCTGGAAGCATCAAAAACACGTGCCCCCCTCTAGGTGGGCCAATTGCAATGAGGCAAGTGTCTGGCGAGACTTGATTACAAAAGAACTCTCTCTGTGAGAACCGATCAGAGAAGGATCTTTCTCGGTGCAAAAGACATGGGCCAGTTGGAACAAGGTGCCCCTTCCCCTGGGGCTGACTCCGCTCTGCCCTGCCTCAGCAGGCCACCAGAACTATAGCAGCCCCCAGAGTAGTCAAGAGCCACCCTCCATGGGCTGCCCCCCAACCCTCGCACCCTCGCCCCACCGTGGGATCCCTTACGTCGCTGAAATGTGGCAGCAGGATCTGCAGCATCTCCACATAGACCGAGCTGTCCATCAGCTTCCGGTCCTGCCCCTTGAAGATGGTCTTGAGGTTGTGGGCCGCCTCCACCACCAGCAGCCCGTCCATGCTCTTCAGGCCCTTCACCATAGAGGGTAGGAGGGCCTGCACCTTGGCAGTCTGTGGGGCAGGACCATTGGGATGCGGGCTCCTACCTGACAGTAGGGGCTGACAGGTGGGAGACCCAGCCTCTGATTCACTAAGATGAACTTGGTGGAGCACGTGCTGCCTCCAGGCCTTTGGTTATGCCATCCCACCTGCCTGGAATGCCCTTGCTCAAGCTCTTGTTGTCCCCAAAGTCCTCTTTGGCCTCACTGACTCCTTCCGGGTCTGGATACCTGAGGCCCTTTGTTGCCACCCCTTGTTGGCACTCGGTAGAGGACCTGCATTGTTAGTTAGCTTTCTGAGTCTACATCCTGTCCCTTCATGCCTCTATACCACGAGCCGCAACAGTGCCTGGTAGAGGAAAACAAAGCACTTTTTTAAAATGTTAAGATGTACCAACAATCTGGGCCTCAGTTTCCTATCTATAAAATAGGAATAATTACCGCCATCCCCAACCCCTCCTAGACATACTGCCCTCAGGGTTACTGTGGAAAAAAACTGGAGTAGAAACTATTTCAAAAAGAATAAAGTGTATAGGGAATCATTAAAGGCTATTCACTTTACAGATGGGGCAACTGAGGCAGGGAGAGACAGGGATTCCAGCATCTGAGAGTCAGTGATGGCCAGGCTCCCTCCTTCCTCCAGCTCAGGGCCTGGCTGGGCCGGGCTCTCCTCTGCCCTCTGCTCACCTTCTCAGTCCTGCGGGCCAAGATGACCAGGCCTCGGATGGACAGCACCTTCATGATGGGGTCCTGGTGGTTCAGGCCTTCTGCCATCCGCCCGAGAGAGTACTCCTCCGGGATCCGCCGCACCTGCTCCATCTGCAGAAGCTGTGGGAGTAACAGGAATTACTCCCTGAGCCAAGGGCAGGGCAGCCCCCTGTCTCCCCATGCACCGCTAGTGCTCGCTGGATGACCAGGGGCTGAGTGTGGGGCATGAATGATGGCTATCTGGTTAGTGCTGTCCGACGCAAGCCACGTGCATTAAGTTTACATTTTCTAGGAGCCACATTAAAAAGGCAAAAAAGAAATAGGTGAAATTAATGTTAGTAATGCCTCTTGACCCAGTATATCCAAAGTATTATCATTTCGACACGTAATCAATATAAACATTATTAATATATTTTACACTCTGTGAAAAAAATTTTTTGAACCAAGTCTGAAATGTGGTGTGAATTTTAAACTTAAAACACATTTCAATTCAGACAGACACATTTCGGGGGCCGAATAGGCCCCATGTGGCTTGTGGCTATCATATTGGATGGCACTGGTTTAGTTATGACAGCCACTCACTCCTGTCCCCACCCAGCCGTCAGTGTTGGTGACGCTGAACTCTGTCCTCTCTGCCTGGCTTCCCTCTGCCCACTGTCCTCAATGAGCTCCTCTGCTCAGGACTTTAACTGCTGTCCCTAGGCATGTAACACCCTAGTCACTGTCTCTAGTCTGTGCCGCTGTCCGGAGCTTCCGACTTGGAAAACCAACAGTTTGCCAGACATCTCTGCCCGATGTCCATCACCACCCGATGTCCATCACCACCTCATAGCAAGGCGGAACACATCACTCTCTAGCTCAGAGCCCCCGTGCCCCCCACTGCCTCTCACCATTGGGCCCAGCTTGCCTCTGGGGCCTCATTCACTCCATGTCCACCCTATAGCCCACACTCTTACCACCAACCAGCTTCTAACCAAGCTGCCCATTGCTTGTGGAATGATCCAGGCTGTTCTGTCCTCTCTGTGCTGGCAGGATGCCCTTCTGCAAAGGCGCCCACCTCCACTCCAGTCCCAACTCACCTTGCATGGCTCCATCTAAAACTCGGCCCCCCTTGAAGCTGTGTTTGACCATGCCCCCAGACCTCACCTCACCTGGGTGGACTGCCTCCTTCTCTGGGCCCCTGGGAGCCCTGAACATGGAAACCTGAGTGCCCCTATCTGCTTAATGCATCTGCCTCCTGCATCCCCCCGGGGCTTCCTTGAGGACAAACACTGACCGTTACTCCCTGGGTTCCTGTTACCTGTTACAAGCTCTGGGGGAGAGTGTGTGCTTAGGGGACACTTTGGTGCAAGAGTTCAGGTCCAACATGAAATTCAGTTCCTTTCCTCCTTAGAATTGCCCTTCCTCCTGTGTTCCCATTGCCAGGTCTAGCACCACCACCCCTCTGTTGTCCTAGCCTAAATCAGGCATCACCCCCATCTCCTTCCTCTCCCCGCCACCCTCCCACCCACAGCAGCCAACTCGTCTTCAGTTCCTGCCTGGTCATCCTCATAAACACTTCTCTCATCCATTCCCTGGCCTTACCGCTACTGTGACTACTGAGACCCCGAGTCAGTAGGACAAGGGGAGAGGGCCGGGCAGAGGGGCAGGGCGGTGGCCCAGAGGGGGAGGAGGCAGTAGAGGAGAGGCTCCACCCACCGCCCTCGCTTTGCCCAGCCACACAACTGGTACCCAGGCCCGCTCGGCACCAGTTTCCGGCCTGCACACTAGAGATGTAGAGAAGAGTACTGATGATAATCAATAATAATAATAATAGCAATATAGCTGACTCACAGGCGATGCTTCCTAGATGCAGGCACTATCCTAAGAGTTTTACGTGAACTCATTTAATCCTCATCAAAACCCTTGGGGCGCCTGGGTGGCTCAGTCGGTTAAGCGTCTGGCTCCTGATTTCAGCTCAGGTCATGATCTCAGGATCGTGGGATCGAGCCCCGAGTGGGGCTCCAAACTCATCTGGGAGTCTACTGGAGATTCTCTTTCTCTCTCTCCCCCTCTGCCCCTCCCCCTGCTTGCATGAGTTCTCTAGTGCTCTCTATTAAAAAAACCCTATGAGATGGGCAATTCATTATCCCCATATTGCAAATGAGGAAACTGAGGCACAGGCAGGTTCCAGGACTTGAGGTCACACAGCTCCCTTGAGTTCCCCTGCCATTGGGAGCAGCAAGCACACACATAGACGATCACAGCATAGGTGACTGGGGAGGCCGGGGCGGGATATGTGAGCTACGTCAAGGTGCCACAGTGACTGTGGTGGGCCTGGCTCTGGCGGAGAGCAGCCCACCTCTTTTGGGGAGTGGGAGAAGGACTGAACCTGGCTGAGGATACTTGCTCCAGGGAGGAGGGCCACTGCTCAGAGTTCCAGGGGAATGTTTGGGAAAGGTTAAGCCTAGCACCCCTGACCTTGGGGTGGACATGGGAATGTCCTCTGAGGTCTGGCAAGGTGCCACCACCACCATCCCCCCCAAGAACCACAAGTGGTAGCCACTCACAGACTTAAGAGAGAAGTGGCTGACTAGAAATGAGGATCCAGTCGGGCAGACCTAGTCGGAATCTCTCTGGACTGACTCCTTGAGCATGCCCCTAGCTTGCCCTGCCGGAAGTGACACATTCTACTGGTGCCTGCAGGGCCAGGCCAAGAGTTCATCAGGGCACTCACTCATCCATCCGCCTACTTGGGGAGCTTTCAGGGCTGGGGCTGGGGATGCAATGCCAACACGACATGGTCCCCCCTCCCCAGACTCACAGTCCAGCTGGAGAGGCAGAAAAGATGCAGGAAATGCCTGGAAGGCCATGCTGCCTCCTGTCCATCTAGCAAACTTTACTCACCTGTCAAGGCCCAGCCCAGATGGCACCTCCTCCAGGAAGCCTTCCTTGACCTTCTACTCTCCGAGCAGAAAGTGAGCCTCCTACCTCTGAACCCCACTGTAGACCCTGATGATGGCGCAGACCCCAGCATGACAACCAGCAGGTCACATGAGACAGCACAGGTGGCAGTTAGGAGAGTGGGCTTTACAAGGGTCCACGGACAGGTGAACAGACCAAGTGTGGTAGATACATACAAGGGAGTATTACGCAGCCTTAAAAAAGAATGAAATTCTGAGCCCTGTTAACAACATACACGAACCTTGAAGACATGATGTTGAGTGAAATAAGCCAGACACAAAAGGACATATTGTATGATTCGGCTTCAGTGAAACCTGCAATGGCAAGCTCATAGCGACAGCGCAGAATGCTTGTCGCCAGGGGCTGCAGAGGCCCCCTGGGGAGGTAGTATTTCATGAGACAGTTTCAGTTTGAGGCGGAGGCTGCACTGGGGAAGGAAGATGAACAGTTCTGTGGATGGTGTTGCCGGCTGCATGGGCGGTGTGAGCGTACTTCATGCCCCTGGACGTACACTTAACCTTGGCGAAAATGGTAACTTTTACGTTATGTGTATTTTACCACAATTCTTTCTAAATTAAAGAGAGAGAGGCAGGGAGGGAGAGAGTGGGTTTGAGAACCCAGGAGTCTGGGTTTGAATCCTGAGTCTGCCACTTACGAGCTGCGTGGCCTTGGAAAATTGATTTAAATCTGTGCCTCAGTTTCCTCCTCTAAAATGGGGGATGAAATGGCATCTGCATCATAGGATTATTATGAGGATTAAATGAATCAATATGGGTAAAACTCTAAGAACGTGCCTGGAAGATAGTAACTGCTCAGCTATTATTGCTGGTGGGTCTCCTCTTCTGGGTCTGACCCTAACCAACCTCCTGATTCATCTCTCCCAGCACCCCCTAGTACCCTCCACACACTCATCTTAGATGTCACTTCCTCTAGGAAGCCCTCCCTGATGCTCCCACCACCACCACCACCTCAAGTCTCCTGTTCTCCCACCACAGCATGGACTGCCCCCATCAGAGCACAAGTAACTCTATGGCACCCCATTTCATAACTGGGACATCCTCTGGCTTCCCTGTCACACTGAGAATTCCTTGAGGGCTGGGCAGAGTCAATTTCATATTTGTACCTCCATCCTTGTATCTCTAGTCTGGTGCTCAGCACATGGCAGTGCCCAGCAAAGGTTGGGGCTTGCCTGGGCACGGGGGGAGTCTGGAAAGAGTAGAATGGGGTGAAGGGGTGGAGAGAGGAGCAGCAAATGGGAGATCCAAAACTCTCCATTTTTAAGTACTGTTTGCACAGGAGAAATGACCGGTAATGTGAACTGAGGTGTGTGCTTGGGAAGGCCGGAGAGGAGCCTCGCCCAGGGCCCGCTGCCCGCTCGGTACCTCCACGTAGAAGGCGGTGGCAGTGATCTTGTGCTTTTCGTCGCCTCGCTCCAGGAGCGGGATGAGCAGGTAGAGGATGCGGCACAGCTCCTGGCACGAGTAGTGAACCATGGCCCTGGGGGTGAGGAACGGTGAGCAGCCTCAGGCTCTCCAGCCCCAGGGGACCTGCTGGGGGTAGGAGGGCCTGGCCTGATACCCTAAAGTCTGAGCAAGTCAGAGGCACCTGGGTTCCTGGGTTTCCAGGATTTCCCACCTGGACAGGACCTCAGAGGCCATCTAGTTTAACTGCTTTGTTTTACAGATGGGGTACCTGAGGCTCAGAGTGGAAAAGCTTGCCCAAGAGCGCAGAGCATACAGCTCTTTGCACAATGCCTAGAGCATAGTAGGTGCTCAATAAATGCAATTGTATCCTGAGACCCCTGGGGACAGCACCATCCTGGGCACTCAGGGTGCAAGGTTAAGGAACAGACTGTTCCTGCAGGAGCCACATCATCAGAATCGAGATGCCCCTTCCCAACCCCATGGGAGGCTGTGTATGGGGGCAAGGGAAGACCCCAGTCTGGGTCAGCAGGTCATCTCCCAGCATTGCCACTTCCTGGCTGTGTGACCTTTGATACACAGCTGTCCCTCTCTGAACCTTGGCATCCTGCTGTGCAAAATGTGGGCTGATAATCCCTGCCCCACCAGTCAGCATAACCTGTGAAAGCTAACCTGTGCTGAGCCCTTCCCATATACCAGGGGCTGTTTAAAGTACTTTAACCCTCATCCTAAACCCTGGAGATGGGTCCTATTATTATTTCCACATGACTGAGGGGAAAACTGAGACACAGAGAGGAGCAAGAACTTGCCCTGGGTCACACAGCTGAGAGGTGGTGGGCTGGGACTCGGACACAGGCCGACCAGCCCCAAGGCCACACTCTGAACTACTCGGCTATGCCCCCATGTCTGTATGAGTGTAGGAACTAAGGTCCCCATACAGTGAGAAAGGTGCTTCGTAGGGAAGCTAAGTGCCCTGCAGTTGCCAGCACTGTCCCAGCCACAGTTAGTGCCCACGGAGGGTGCGGCCACCCACCGAGGTAGACCATACCCCGCCACTTAGAAGAGGTGATGGACTGCGGGAAGGGTCTTGCCCAGAGAGAGATGCAAACCGAATCTCTCCCTCCGCCCACCCCCTGCACCCTGCTGTCCCAGCCTCACCTGGCCAGCAGGGACACTCCCCGGTGGTGGTTCTCCGCCTGCTCCAGGAGTTCCCAGCCGCCCTGGTCCTCCAGAAAGGTGGCCTCATACGAGCAGCCCATCCTCAGCAGCAGGGTTTTCACCACTTTGACCACCCAGCTGCCGAGATGAGGGGGCTGAGACCTCATGCCCCCCGCCCCCCTGCGGGCCGGGCCTCCCTCCAGCCAGCCTCCCATCTGGCCAGCTCCCATCTGGACAGACAAGCTTCTCTGGGCCGGGCTGATCGTGAGGTAGCAGTCATCGGTGTATCCACCAAAAGCGGCTTTTAAAAAATTATTATTGGCTTTGAGAAAGAGAGTCAACAGAGGCAAAATTCCGCCAAATGGTGCTTCATCCTCCCTTTTCTCCTGAGTCTCTTTCCCTGGAGGGAGAGGTTGGAGCCAGGCCTCCCCAGCACCCCGGGGCCTACCTCCCTCTCTCCCTGTGTGTGTGTGTGTGTGTGTGCATGCGTGTGTGTGTGTGACTTTGCTGGTCCAGGACTGTAACTGACAGCATATGTCTCAAAGACCCAGGGAGGGAGAGAGGGAGGCAGGCTCCAGGTGTTGCCCACCCTAAGAGCCTGGAGCTTGCCCTCCCCGACTCTCCCTTCCCCCACCCATTCCCTTCCCCACAAAAACTGAATAGCTAAGCTAAGATTTATATGTTTTCATTAGGAGAAGGAAGGTTCTACCTTCCATGTCAAGCATCAGCACCTTTAACTAAGACCAAATGAGCCACCTGTGTAATGTTCTCCTCCGTGACTTGACCACCCTCCTCTCCCAGTGTGTCCCCATCTCCAGGAGCAGCCAGTCACCTTCTCACCACCTGGCTTGGGGACAGCTCTGGGCTCAGGAACTCACAGGCAGTGATGTGACTTAGAGGTTTCAGACAGTCGCAGCTTTTACCCAGACCTCACCCACCCGCTCCCGGTGTGTGCAAGCTGAGGAACTCGGAATCAGGCTAAAGCTTTTGGACACAGTGCCGCATCATTCCTAGTTAGGTCACTCCACTCTTCCACCATTTCCTTGATCGGGCTCCAAATTTTAACACAAATGACCCTACCCATCTTCCTTCCTCCCCACCCCACTCCCAAAGATACACCTCCAGGAGCCCCAGACAAGGTCTGCGCTGCTTTGTAAAAAGGCGGAGGTGACAGTGCGGGGAGGAAGGCTGTGGGTGTGGCGCAGGCCCTATGGCTCCCCCAAACGCCCACTCTGCAAGCTTCTCCACCCTCACGAGCGCCAGGGGAGTCAGAGGTGGTGCCATGGCCCTGGCACGGGGTGTCCCACTGGGAGGCGGGGTCCTATTTGGTCCTTACAACATACCTGTGGGGCAGGAATCACTTACCCCACTTCATGGGCAAGCACACCAGGCTGCCAAGAGGTTAAAGTGGTTTACCCAAAGGACAAAGCCCAAATGATGGAACCAGCACCCAAATCTGAGATGTTCTGACTTCAAGCCCAGCCTTGCAACTGCTTGCCCTCAGCCCCTCCAAGCATGCCTCCCTGAGCATCCCACACAATAGAAGCCAAAGAAGAAAAGACTGAGAAACTCGACTGCATACAAACTTAAACCTTCTGAAGGGCAAAGACCATAAAATAGTTACCGGTTAAGTGGAATACACGTGACAAAGAGTTAACATATATATATGTAAATATATATATGTGTTATATATTTATATTAATATATAAAAAGCTCTTACAAATTAACACAAAAAAAATCTCAACAGTCCTATATAAAATTGAGCAAATGTTGCTCACAGAAAAGGAAACACAGGGGCACTGAGTGGCTCAGATGGTTAAGCATCCCATTCTTGGTTTTGGCTCAGGTCATGATCTCAGGGTGGTAAGATGGAGCCCCGCGTGGGGCTCCATGCTCAGCACAAAGTCTGCTTGAGATTCTCTCTTCTCCCTCTCCATCCCCCTCTGCTCCTCCCCCGCTAACGCGTGCACTCGCTCTCTCCCTCTCAAATAAATAAAATCTTTAAAAAAAGAAAACAGGAAGGGCATTTCAACCTCAACCTCAATCATAATAAGAGAAAATCAAACTAAAATGACAGCATTTTTTTTCAACTTTCAGATCAGTGAAGATATAAATATCTTCTGTTCCACTGTGCTGGCCAAGGTGTGGGAGACGGCCATTCTCACACCCTCCTGGTGCAGTGACCTCTGGGGGAGGCCATGTGGCAAACTGGGTGCTTGAGGGGGTACTCCATTTTCCCCTTCATCATTCACTGGTCAAGAATATTTTCTACCACATATCCCTGTCCCAGCTCACTATTAAAATGCAGAAACCCTTCGGTGAGCCCAGTCTCCTTTCAGGAATTTGTCTTACATTGTACAATCACATGTGTGCATAAAGACATATAAATGAACTCACTGCAGCTTTGTCTGTAAGTGCAAAGTACCTAAACCAAGAGGATCCTGGTTAAATAAATTATGGTACACTGGAATTCCACTCAGAGAGATAATATGTGGCTGTTAAAAATAATGAGGCGGCTCTATATGTATGTTCTCCTAAGATATAGTATATGCTAAAAGCAAAAGTGTGTAACTATAAAGTACGCTACTATTGGTGTAAAAATAGAAACAGAAACGTGTGCTTATCTCTATATCAACCACCTGTGGAAGGGTATGAAAGAACCTGGTTGTTCTGGGGAGGCTCATTGGGTAAGGAGAGGAAAGGAGACTCACTTTTAATGCCTTCTGAGATTTTTACCCATGTGCATATATTACCTATACGGGTTAATAATTAAAAATAAAATGGTGAGGGGCGCCTGGATGGCTCAGTCGGTTAAGCATCTGACTCTTGATCTCAGCTCAGGTCATGATCTCAGGGTCGTGAGTTCAAGCCCAGCATGGAGTCCACTTAAAAAATAAAATAATAAAATAAAATAAAAGACCTCAGTGTGAGACAGGAATCCATCAAAATCCTAGAGGAGAACATAGGCAGTAACCTCTTCGACATCGGCCAGAGTAACTTCTTTCAAGACACGTCTCCAAAGGCAAGTGAAACAAAAGCAAAAGTGAACTTTTGGGACTTCATCGAGATAAAAAGCTTCTGCACAGCAAAGGAAACAGTTAACAAAACAAAGAGGCAGCCCATGGAATGGGAGAAGATATTTGTAAACGACATTACAGATAAAGGGCTGGTATCCAAGATCTATAAAGAACTTCTCAAATTCAACAGTCAAAAACTAATAACCCAGTCAAAAAATGGGCAGAAAACATGAACAGACACTTCTTCAAAGAAGACATACAAATGGCTAACAGGCACATGAAAAAATCCTCAACATCACTAGCCACCAGGAAAATACAAATCAAAACCACAGGGGCGCCTGGGTGGCTCAGACGTTAAGCGTCTGCCTTCGGCTCAGGTTATGATCCCAGGGTCCTGGGATCGAGCCCCACATCGGGCTCCCTGCTCTGCCGGAAGCCTGCTTCTCCCTCTCCCACTCCCCCTGCTTGTGTTCCCTCTCTCGCTGTGTCTCTCTCTGTCAAATAAATAAATAAAATCTTAAAAAAAAAAAAAAATCAAAACCACAACGAGATACCACCTTATACCAGTTAGAATGGCAAAAATTAACAAAATGAAACAACAAATGTTGGCGAGGATGTGGAGAAAGGGGAACCCTCTTACACTGTTGGTAGGAATGCGAACTGGTGCAGCCACTCTGGAAGACAGTATGGAGGTTCCTCAAGATGTTAAGAATAGAGCTACCCTACGACCCAGCAATTACACTACTAGGTATTTACCCCATAGATACAGTTGTAGTGAAAATAAGGGGCACACACACCCCAATGTTCATAGCAGCAATGTCCACAATAGCCAAACTGTGGAAGGAGCCAAGATGCCCTTCAACAGATGAATGGATAAGGAAGATGTGATACTTATATACAATGGAATATTACTCAGCCATCAGAAACGATGAATACCCACCATTTGCATTGACATGGATGGAACTGGAGGGGATTATGCTAAGTGAAATAAGTCAAGCAGAGAAAGTCAATTATCATATGGTTTCACTCATATGTGAAACATAAACAATAGCACAGAGGACAATAGGGGAAGGGAGGGAAATCCAAAGGGGGAGAAATCAGAGAGGGAGATGAACCATGAGAGACTATGGAACCCGGGAAACAATCTGAGGGTCTCAGAGGGTGGGGCGGGGGAGGGCGTAACAGGGTGAGGAGTATTGAGGAGGGCACATGTTGTGATGAGCACTGGGTGTTATACTTAGCTAATGAGTCACTGAACACTACATCAAAAACTAATTATGTACTATACAGTGGCTAACTGAGCATAATAAAAAATAAATAAATAATAAAATAAAAGGTGGACCTTGGATACAAATCTAATACAAATTAGTACGTCTAGGGAGGGAGGAGGAAACATGAAATTGTGAGCTCCTTGGGGGAAGGCTGATTCACTGCTGTTGTCCAGCACCAGGCAGGCCTGACACACACACCAAATAGCTATTGTGCAAATTATTGGCTCTCCTAAAAATATGCTGTTTTCTCTTTTAGTCCCAAAGCTAATTTCTACCGGTTAACTGCCCTCAAGATTTTAGGAAGGGCCCTTGCTACGTGGCCCTCCCCCAGCCAGGGACAGCAGGACATACCGCACGGGTACGAAGAGGGAAGGCTGAGTGTCCTTCTTGGCGTCCTTGCGGAAAGCCATGCGGCCAGGCAGGTGGAGACCGATGTGGTAATGGACCTGAATGAGCAGGGCCAGGAGCAGCTGGGGGTAGATGCGCCTCACGCGGCCCACGCAGCTGTTGACCGACAGGAGCTCACACAGGCCGCTGGCTGCCTGGGGGCAGAGCAGGGGGCTGGCTGGAGGCTCCTGGCAGGGGCCCAGGCTGCTTCTCTAGAAGGTTGGACCTGGATCTTTGCTCTTCTCTGGCTCAAACTGGTAGAGCCCAGATCTCTCCACACCGCCCCCCCCCCCGCCACCGCACCCCAACTCCTGGCTCTGTGGGTGAGCCCTACACCAGAACAATGGCCTGCCTCTTTGTGTTGACACAACCCTGGAAGAATTGGCTGGAGGGCTCCTCTCCCACCTTTTGTGAGGTGGAGTCTTGATCCCATTGCGCAGGTGAGGAGACGCGCTTAGAGGGGTGAAAGCACTTAGCCCTGGTCACCTGGCCCTTGGGAGCAGAGCTGGGACTGGAACCCTGGCTTTCAGACACCAGCTTCCACATGCCCTGCCTCTTCCTCATTCATAACACAGGCACGGAGACCATGATGGGGCACCAGTTGTCCCCTCGCTTTGGGCCATTAAACCAGGCCGCCCTCACTGCCTCCCCTGGTGCCCAGCAACCAAGAGAAACAAATCCCAGCCTTGAGTGGGAGCCAGGGAGGCCCAGCCCTGGACTCTGGCACTCCACGCCTACTGATCACTCCCTGCCTTTTCTCTCCACGACTCCCCACACCAGCTGTCCCAAGTCCCGGGAACTTGGCTTTATTGGCTTTTGGCCCACCATGCTCCCTGGGACCTGGTGTGCTCATTGTCCAACCTCTCCACCTGCCATTCATCTCTGGTCCTGGCCTGGGCCTGCCTCCCGCCCCGCCCACCAAGGCCTCTCTAACTGGCAGGAGGACAATGCAGGGGCGGGGGGCGGGGGAGATGATGAGCTGGGGTCACGAGATTGGATAGCTCATTCTGGCCCCACCACTCCCTGGCCCTCTTTGGGCTTCAGATTCATTCATCCTCTGTCAAGGGGGGTCAACGGTCCTTGTCCCGCCAGCCCCACAGGTGTGGTGGAGAGTGAATGAGGGGAGAGGTGAGAATGCTTTACAAAGAAGTGACCAAGATCTGTGCTCCCATGCTGCTGGCCCAAGGGAAGAGCATTTGACTGTGAAGTGACAGAGCCCACAGCATGTTCCCAGGGAAATAAGTGACACAATGAGGGCTGGATGAGAATGATGAATGGCAGTTATTTATACTTTACAGCCTAGGAAGCCCTTTCACACACACTATTTCACTCTTCTGAAAAGGGAAGATAGACAAGGCAGGACTCATTACCGCCCATTTTACAGATCAAAACACCAAGGCTAGAGAGGGGGAAGTGATTGACTGAGATTATATAGTGAGGCAGTGGCAGAGCTAAGATGAACCTCTTGGACTCAAAGCCTTTACGTTTTTCAGTAAACCAAAGATAATGATTGTATCCAAAAAACACAGTCTGTGCTGTAGAGAAAAGTCTCTAGTGATGTGCCATAGGGCTCTGCTCTTGGCTCAATCTTGCTCACATTGTTTATCAACACCATGAGATAAAAATTAGTCCGGGCTGTATCTATGCTCAAACTGTACTTGAACAAAAGCACAAATGAGTGACTCAAGAATACACTAACACACACTGATTGAGAGAGGAGAGGATGAATGACCAAATCAGGGAAAGAATGGAGGCTCATGCCTTATTTGTAGACCTCAGTGCTGGGGGAGAGAGGCAGAGAGACCCAGTGGTGAAGCACAGGATTCAGAAGTAGGAGATCTGGGCTTGAGCCCTGGCCCCACCACTCCCTAGGTCTGTGACCTTAGCTAAGGCCTGGGATGTAACTGAGTAACAGTGTCCACCTCTGTAAAGGGGTTACCACCCATGCCCCCACCCGCCTTTATTCGCTTCCCTCCACCCGAATGTCTTGCTCTCTGCTGAATCCCCAGAATTCATGAGCTTGCCTGGCACATAGTAGGTGCTCAATTAATGCTGTTGAATAAGTAAATCAGTCCAACAAAACTTTTTTTGAGCATCTACTATGTGCCCGGTATATGTCAGACATTGAGGATATCATGGTGAGCAAAAGAGGCTCAGGCACTGAATCCATGCATCTCAGAGATTACTCAAATGACCCCACAAATTGGTGTCAAATCAAATCACAACTGGGGTAAACTCCTCCAAGATAAAGTATGTGAAGCAGAGTGTAATATGCACAGATTTGATCATGTCAGGGAGATAAGAGAGGGCTTCCCTGAGGAGGTGATGCTTGAGCTGAGAGCTGAGGGATGAGTGGAAGTTAGGTTAGCGGAGAGCAGTCAGGAGAGGGAACTACATGTGCAAAGGCCCTGTGACAGAGAGAGCATGGTGTGTATGAATTTCTGACAAAGAACAAGGCTGGAGCCATGCAAGTAAGAGGGACCATGGAGTGTGGTAAGGCCCGAGAGGGGCGCAGGGCCTTGCAACACAGGTAGGAACACTGTGTTATTCTCAAGGGGAATGGGAAGCCATTGAAGGGATTGAGAAGAGCAGATGTGCATTCTCCAAGATTTTTTGGCTGTGGTACAGATTGGAGGGGCTGGAGTGGAAGCAGGGAGATGAGCAGGGGTATTATCCAGCTGGCTAGGGCCAGGATGACAGTGACAGAGGCAGAGAGAAATCTGTCCCTCTACCCAGTCACCTTCCTGCAGTCAGAACCGCCTTTCCCTCTGTGTTCCCAGGGCTGAGCTCGGAGCCTGGCAGAGAGCACGTAAACATGTTCCGTCACTAAATGAATGAATGAGGTACCTCATTTTATCTTCACGACCACCACATAAGCCAAATCTCCTCATTATCATTCCATTTACAGACGCAGGGGCTGAGCCTCAGAGAGGAGAAGTGACTTGCTTGGGTCACAACCTAGTACCCGTAGCCAAGTCTGTTCTCAGACCCAGGTCTGTGAGTCCCCCTCCCGGACTGCCCCCCTCCCTGTAAGCAGTAGCACCGTGGCATCCAGTGGGTCAGAAACAAGAGCCCGGAGACAAGAGCCCAAGCCACATGACTAGTCCCTGGCAGAGCAGGGCACTAGAAGCTGGGCGTGCTGAGCTCCACAGGAGGGGAGGACGGGGAGCGCAGGACAGGGCGGCCAGGGGGTAGGCGAGGCGGGTGCTCACCGCGAGGGGCACGATGGAGGCCCGGCCCTTCTTGGTGAAGGGCTTCTCCTTCAGGCTGGTCAGGAGCAGGTCCAGGAGGTCTCGGACATCACAGCTGGGCTTGCGCAGGATCAGCTGCCTCCACATCTCTGCGCCATTGCTGGGGGGCGGGGGGGTGGAGATGGTTAGTGGGGACCAGGGTGCTGGGGCCACCCTGCCTCCCAGTGGTTTGGGGAAGCAGAAGGGAAGATGCCATCAAAATTCCATGTGTGCCAGGGAGGAATGGTCCAGAAGACACTCTCTAAGAGGCAGGGGGCTAACAAATATTGAAAACCCTATTTGCCAGGTATCATGCCATGTGCTTTATACACAATTTATTCAGCAAATATGGAGCATCTGCTGTACCCCAGGCATTAGGCAAATCTCTGGGCGTATAGATGTGAACAAGATATTCAAGACATTCAAGTTCACTGAACTCTCAAATGACCCTCAAGGTGGGTTATTATTCCCATTTTACAGATGCGGAGTTGAGGCTCAGAGAGGTGAAATCATTAGTCCAAGACATCACAGCTAATGAGCTGCAGAGTCAAGAAGTGACCAGGTCTGGTGCCTTCAAAGCCAGTGGTCATTCCTCTATACCAGGGGGCCCCTTGGGGCCTGGACCTTACATTTGTCACATAATATCAAGGAGTGCCTGCACCTGTCCCCATACAAGGCAGTACTCCAGGCAGGGGAAAGCCTCTGGGCCAGCCGGCCCCAGCCTGTGGGCATTCCTATCAACTGTGCGGAACTGAGAGCACTGAGAGGCCAGTGGTGCACGAAAGGGTTAACGGAACCCCTTGCCCCTCTGCACGAGCATTTGAACCTTCCATTAACTTGCTAACTCTGTTCCCTTGGAAACCTGATAAAGATAGTATGTCAACTATGTTGCTAGGCAACAGTGCCTATGGTAAAAATGACCCAATTGGTAAATTGCATCTGGGCTGGGAGGAACTATAAATTAACTATAAGAACCGAAGAGGACGCTGTAGCATTGAGCTTCCCAGGGAGCAGTGACTCTTGGGACTGGGCTTGTTCCCATGGGGACCCCAGAAGCAAAGTCTGCAGATCTTTTGTAAGAGAGAGCAGTTCTTAGGAGACATTTCAGCCAGGGCAGCCCCTACCCCTCTCACCGGGGAGGCCCAAGAGTCCAGCTCTTAAGCCCAGACGGAAGACTAGGGCATCCCGGGCACAAGATGGTAGGAGGCCATCTCTCTCGGGCTCACGCAAGCACCGGCGTGGCACCTGAGAGCCGGGCCTCCTTCCATCTTGTCCCGGCTCTGTCTGGCCTGCTGCGTGGGCTGCCACAAGGACTCCTGGGAGGAGGAGCCCCTGCCCCTGCTCTGTCCTACGGCCTGAGCGACTCCAATGTCAGGTGTGGCCCTGCCAGTCT
Source organism: Phoca vitulina (assembly GCF_004348235.1). Taxonomy (NCBI): domain Eukaryota; kingdom Metazoa; phylum Chordata; class Mammalia; order Carnivora; family Phocidae; genus Phoca; species Phoca vitulina. Next base: position 57,988,996 of record NW_022589705.1, read on the forward strand.
TGTGAGTCTGAAGGTTTGGTGATTCCAAGAAGAACCCTCTGGGGGGTGGGGGGTAGTGTGGCCAGAAAGGGTGAAATTCTTCCAGGTGGGAGCACGGGGACGTGTCCCCTGGCCCTCACGTTCCCAGCCGGTCTCCCTGGCCTCTATGAGTGACTCCAACTGTCCCCTACTAGAAGCACAGCTCATCACCCAGCTCGGCACGATTCTGCATGCGCTCTCGTACAACTATCTGAAGGTGTGGGCCATATACTTGCTGCCTTGTTCTGCTCATTCAAAGGTGTGGGAGTGTTTCCTGGGCTGGGAGGCTGGAGCAGTCAGTCTGGTCTCTCTGGCCACAGTGCCCTCTGCCCATCAGACCACGAGCTCCCCTAAGGCTGAGAGCAGGGGGCATCCTCCCGCACCATCCAGCCCTGGGCAGGCACTCAGCTTAGCTGGCTACATTGCTTGTCACAAGCAGCCATCTGGAGTGGGAAGCATGCAGGGAGTATTTCCCCCTTTTGCCTTTGGAGGAAAGTGAAGCCCAGAGAGGGCAGGTGAACTACCCAAGACCACACAACAGCTGGAGGCAGAGTCAGGACCAACACTCAGGCCTCCTTTCTATGGCCTCCTTAGGGCTCTGGGCTTGGAGCTGGTCAAATCTGAGGTTAGGTCCTCATCCTGTTGCTTGCTCACTGGGTGCCGAGGACAAGGAACTTCACCTCAGTTTCCACATCTGCAGGGTGGGGTTGTTGTACTGAGGGAAGGGATTAATGCTCTGCACAGACACCCAGCGGTGCTTCGGAAGTGCTTAATGGTTTTCATAAGCACCACAGACCGTACGGAAAAGGGGCCAGCTGGGAGGGCCAGGGCCTGCTCTGGGTGGGAGGACAGGTTCCCAGCCCAGGATGGGGGCTGCTCCAACCCTTTGAGGTATGGTGGCGGGAGCCCCTCCGTTGGTACCTGTCCAGCGGGAGGGGGCACATGAGCAGGGCCACAACCACCTCGGTCATGAAGGAGCTGGCCAGGAGGGAGACGGGCAGCAGGGCCACCTCGCGGGCCCGCGGCTCCTGGATGTGCTTCAGCTGCACATAGATGCCCTGCATGATCTCTGGGATCTGGGGCACAGCCAGAGTGGCCGTGAGCAGCCAGGCGGCCAGTTGGAGAAGCCAAGGCAGGCATGGGAGAGCAGGGAGAGGGGAGGAGGAAGGAGGTGGGGGTGGCAGGATAGAGGGGCAGGGGAGAGAGAGAGAGAGAGAGAGGAGCCAACAAGAGACAGATGAGGGGGCGGGCAGCAGCGCACCTGCTCCTTCCCTGGGAGACAGCCAATGGTCCTCACTGCCTTCCCCACCCCCGCCCAGATCAGTGAGTTCTTCCTCACCCGCAAGTAGGAGGCACCTAGAACTCAGCCACCACCACCCCTGCCCTGCCCCAGTGCTTAGGGGCTCCCGCACCCCCCACCCTGCCGCTGCCAGACGGCTGGTCTCATCCCTGGGGGCTCTCCCAGCTCAGCCCCTGCCCCCACGGAGCCTTACCACCTCCAGCACCCTGTGGCGGTACCATTCCAGCACCGAGCTGAGCGTGACCTCTGAGGCCAGCTGCATCATCTCCCCAGAGTCCTTCCCCCGGGCCTCTGAGCTGCCTTTCAAGCCTTCCAGGGCTGCTAGCAACAGGTCCTTTACCTGCTGGGGTCCCAGGAAGTCTCCAAACTCCTGAAACAAAGGCACAGAGATACAGACACCCGTGGACGGACCCCAAGCGAGCCACCACCAGATACATGCGGACGTCAGCAGGGCAGGCCGTGCAGACTCTGCGGGGCTCCAACCCTTTGGGGAGGAGCTACAGAAGAAGGGGAGACATGGCCCCTGCCCCCAGAATGGGATAACATGCTTCTGGGCAGGGACCAGAGGAGGAGGGGGCACTCAGGGTGGGCCTGTGTGGTTGGGGAAGGCTTCCTTAAAGGGGACTTGAGCCTGGAAAGATGGAAGCGGGGGAGAAGACATTAGGGTGGGCTGGCACTGCCCCTCTCCCCCGCTCCCAGGAAGGCCCCGAGCTGGTGGGCAGCGGGCGGTCACCGCAATCACGCGCAGAATATTCTGGCATGGGCTGACAGGGTTGTAGGGGCCCAGGAATCTCTTGTTGCTCTCATATAGCTCCTCCTTATTGGTCTCTTCCTTCTCTCTGGATCCTGCAAGAAGAAAGCCTCAGTGAGGCCTGGCCACACTATTTTTTTTTTTTTTTAACTTTTTGTTAAACACAGATGGAGGAAGTGCACAAATCATAGATAACCAGCTTGGTACATTTTTACGGAATGAACACATCCAGGTAACCAGCACCTGAACATGAAACAGAACATGATCAGGAAACAGAACATGATCAGCATCCCAGAGGCCCCTCTTTGCTCTCCCTTCCAGTCCCCTGCCCCCTCCCCCACCCAGGTAACCACTGTTCTGACTCCTAAACCCACAGGTTAGATTTCTTGCTGTTGGACTTTATGTGGCATGTTCTCCTGTGTGCCTGGGTTTCCCTCAACGTTATGTGGGGGAGATTCATCCACTGTTGCAAGTAGCATTGGCTCATGGGTTCGTGGTGCTGCATCATTTCCCATGGTGGGAATACACTACGATTTATGTCTCTCTCCTACTTCTGATGGACCTTTGGGTCACGTCCAGCTATTGGTGCTGCTATGAACATTCTGGTATGCCTAGTCCATGCCTTTTGGTGAATGTATGTACACATGTGTTGGGTATGTAGCGAGGAGTGTACTTGCCGGGTCCTAGGGTAGGCATCGGGTCAGCCTCAGCGGATGCTGCCAAATGGTTTTCCGTCGGGCCCAACTATGTGCCCACCAGCAGTGCACGAGAGTTCTCGTGGGTCCGCATCCCACCAGTGAGCTGTTGGTTTGATTTCTGCTTTCTGGTGGGTGTTCGGTGATACCTCTTTAAATGGCAACCCCCCTACCTGGCCTTCCCAAACCCCCTTTTCTGATTTGTTTTCTTAAGTGCTCGTTATCTGACTTCACTATACGTATCACTTGTTTATTTTGCTCATTGTCTCCTGACAATGAGAAGGGCAGCTCAACAGGGAGGATTATTTAACTTCATTGCTGTTTTCAGTGCCTTTGGAATAGACCTGGCACAAGGTGGCTTCATATTTTCTGTTGAAGGAAACACCTTTCAGGCTCATTTCCTAAGGCCTGACTGCGGCCTGGCCTGGATCCCCTGGGGTATGCAAGACATAAACACAAGAAAGGGCCATCGAGACAGAGGGACCCTATGGACCAAGTGTGTGGGTTATCTGTAAAGAAAAGAAGCTTGAGACCTGTAATCAGAGAGACCCAAGATCAAAGCCTAGCTTTGCTGCTCCCTCCACTCAGGGGGTCTGGACAAACCACTTCACCCTTGAGAGTCTAACGGTGTGGGTCTGGGGTCACCAGATAAAACACAGGATAGCCGGTTAACTGTGATTTCAGGTTACCAGGTCACTCGGCCTCCTGAGCCAGGGAAGTTTAAACAACATGCCAAAGGCCTGGGCAGGGTTGGGACCGCGGAGAAAGGAAGGAGCAGGTAGCTGCCGAGGCGGCACAGTACCAGCCCGATGCCGGTGAGCCCACTGCCCGTCCCCAGCTCCCTAACGCTGCGTCTACACGTTGTAGCCGCTCCAGATTCTAACGTGGGACCTGTTCTTTGTTCATTCACTCAGTAAACATTCGCTGAGCACCCACCTGTGCCCAGGCCCAGGGCTAGACCGTGGGAATGCAGTGGTGACAAAGACACAGCCTTCCCTGCTCTCGGCACATTAGGGCCAGCACGCCTGCATGTGCGTGGGGCCGTCACAGGAATGGGACGGTGAGAGTCACAGATTACACTTGGAAGGATGAGGAGGGGCTCCGATGGAAGGACTGCTTAAATCAAAATAGGTTTGCTTGTCGCCTCTGTCCTCTGGGTCTGTGGGGACTGAGGCTTCACACTGGCTTCTGCAGACCCCAACAGACACTTCGCTGGCTCCGCCACCTTCCCCCCGTGCCTTGCTGCCAAGGCTCTAGTCCATTCCCAGGCTGAGCACCTGCTCAGAAGGCTTGCCTCAGAGGCACTCAAAGAGCTTACGTTTTTGGAGCTCCAGGATGGTGTAGAGGATGATGATGCCGTCCAGAGCCTCCCGGCCAATCTCCTCATCAGGATCCCCGATGCGAAGGATGAGCCTCCCCAGCAGAAGCCCCAGCGCCGGGAACCCCGAGGTCATCTGTTTGTGTCATAACTTCAGGGACTGAATCTTATAGGTTCAATACTATTATACAGTAATTAGTGAACAGAGCCGGATGGTCTGACCCCGATAGGAGAGCCCTCTGAAGATGACGAGGGCCACCTGGGAACCTCGGGACAGATACACCGGCTCCCTTAGAGCCAAGAAGATTCTCCCTAAGAGTGTCCTCCCCTCCCAGGGGCCACTCACAAAGAAAGGCAGGGTCAGAAGCGTGTGGTTCAACACAGAGACATTGCTGTTCACAGCCCGTGCTCGCTCATGGGCCTTCCCGGAGTTCATCCAGGGCCCCAGGGGCTGTGAGGACAAGGGCGAGACTCAGAGCCACAGGCTGGAGCCCAGCCTTCTGCTGCCTGGGTGGACAGGTCAGCCTTCACCAGTCAGCAGGAAGCTTCCAGGAGGGCATAAAGGCAACAGTCCACAGCCCCCCTCCTCCCCCTCCTCCAGGAGCATAGGGAGACATGGGGTCCAGAAGCTGAGGCTAGGACTGGAAGACCAGAGGGAGGAGGAAGGTCAGAGAGGAGAGAGATGATAGGTGGAGAGTCATGAGAATAGAAGAGAGAGAGAGAGAGGGATGAGAACAGAGAAGGCAAAGCTTTGGGGGCTGGGACAGCAGGAGCATGGGGGATAGGGAGAGAGCGAAGGGGCAGGAGTTTGGAACAGGGCCTGTAAGAGGGACCCGGGGGTGGAACACTAGCACAAGGTGACATCTGGAAGTCAAACCACTCCTTCTGGGCACAGCCTCCCCACCGCTCTGGAGCCTGTTCTTTCCCCTCTGCCCTGGTGCTCCTTCCTGCCCCCACACCTCCAAGATGCTCTTCAGCCCGGCAGGAGTGGGGTCCTCCACAAAGAGGGCGTTGAGCAGTGTCTGCAGGGCTTCCAGCGTCTGACGGTAAAGTGTCTGTGGACAGGAGGAGGACCAAGCCACTAGGAGGCTTCTGGAGCAGACCCGGCCTGCACCCCCTGCTATGGGTCAGGGGACGAGCATTCGGACCCATGAGAGCTGCTTTCTGGCCCCACCTCGGAGACTAACTTGAGGTGTGATATTGGACAAATTATTCCACCCCCCCATGGGTTACAGTTTCCTTATCAACAAATCAGTGGGGCGCCTGGGTGGCGGAGTCGGTTAAGTGTCAGACTCTTGGTTTTGGCTCAGGGTCCTGGGATTGAGCCCTGCGTCAGGCTCTGTGCTCAGCGCAGTCTGCTTGGGATTCTCTCCTTCCCTCTGCCCCTCCTGCGCTAGCTCGCTCTCTCTCAAATAAATAAATAAAATCTTTAAAAAAAAATTGGTGATTATTATCCCTGCACGCCTACCTTAAAGGAGGAGGAAGAGGAACCCCGACATTGACTGAGACTCTACCATGGGCCAGCTCAGTGCCTGGTGATTCGCACAACCATATCCCTTTGTCCTCAAAGTGTTTTTCTCATTTTGCAAATGAGGACGCACTTGTCCCAGCTCCCACGACAAGGAGGCTTTGAGTCGTGGGGAACGAATGAGGGGATGGGTGGGGGAATTAAGAGCCAGATAAACGGGGGGGCCAGCCTTACTTTTATTAACGTCTCTGGGAAGTTCTCGGATGCTTTTTTTACTTGCTGCTCCTAGACCCAAATACATTTTCCAAGTTGCCTCTGCAGGGAGCCATGTCTCGTCTGCCCAGGTTCCCGCTCCCTTAGCCACACCACAGTCTGAGAATAGTCTTAGGAAGGTGCAGGCATTACACATACACAAGGTGGAAGAGTGGATTTGAGCCACTCTGGGAAGACCCTCTGTCCCCTGGCTCCTTTCCTTCTGCCAGCTCGTCACATCTGTCTGCCTCCCAGGTTGTCCCTGTCCAGGCTTCCCCAGTCTGTGCACATCAGGGTTACACCACAACCACCAAGCAGGCCCCACTTACCAACTACCTCCTCCTTCCCTCCAATCCTTGGCCCATTGCTGCGCAGCACTGACCTCTGCTGTCTGGGCCTGGTACTGCAAGAGGGCTGCCTGCTCTCTTCCCAGGCTGCAGGGATCCCCCACCTTTCCTTCCGGTCCTGTCTCAGTGCACCACCTCCCGGGACCCAGAGCCCTCATGCTGCCAGTGCCCTCCAGCCTCGCTTCCCAGCACTCTTGCCTCGACCTCTGCGCTCCAGCCACAGTGCCCCCTTGTCATCCTTGCCATCACCATGTTCTCACTGGCCTCAGGCCACTGTACAGGCTGTTCCCTCTGCCTGGCATGCCCTTCCTTCTGCCATCTCCCCTTCCCCACCAGCTAACTAGCTCTTCTCTAACCTCTCAGCTGCAGCACCATGACCCTTGACCCCCACCTAGGCCAGGACACCCATTCTAGGCTTGCTTGCAACATTTACCACCGCTGCAAATGTGCATTTATTCGTATGATTCTTTGACAATGTCCATCTCCCCCCTGCCCTCCCTCTACTGTATCCCCCAGCCCCTGGTGGTTTTGGAGTGAATGAAAGGATGAATGAATGTGCCTCCCTCCTGGCTGAAACTCCTCTCCCTAAACCTCCCCCACTGACCCTACATCCTACACTAAGGGTCACCTCTACCCACTTCTCCTGGGACCACCCTGCCGAGTTGGAAGACGCTCAGAGGAGCCCCTTAAGGTTCTACCCTCACCCCAGCTAGGCCTCACCCCAGCTCACCCAGTCCTCAGCCCTCCTCCTCCCACTCCTGGCCACCTTCACTGGCCATGCCAACACGTGCTCACATCCCTCTCTTAGGGCAGGACCCACAAGTGGACAGAGCACCCCAAATGAGCAATCCCTTATTCTGAAGATTCACTCATTCACCAAATATTTATCAAGTGCCTGCTCAGGCCAGGAGAGGTGAGTTCATCCAGCTTGGAGTAGGAGTGTGAATGAAGATTCACATCTACCTTCTGGAATGCTCTTTCTCTCCCCACTGGGAGATCAGAAATGCACCTTACTCTAAGGACACTGACGGCCCTGAGGACTCACCTCTATGGCCTCAGCCTTGGCCTCGTCTTTCTCCTGCATGGCTTGCACAGAGGGGAGGGAGAACACACTCTTCACACACGTGTGCACCAGCTCTGATCTTTCTCGCCCACCCAGCACGGGCTGGGTGTGACTGGCGGAGACAGAAAGCAAGGGCATTCAGTGAGGGAGGGGCCCTGGGGCCGGAGGCAGGAAGCTAAGGATTCAGGGCTGGGAGGAGGGCACCTAGCTGGGGGCCTGGGCGTGGCCTGTGCAAGATGAGGTAGGAAGGAGGGAAGTGGGTGTGGAGGACTGGGCCTGGGGAGAGGAAAAGGCACCTGAGTGGGTGGGGCACTGAGGACAGGCCCCAGAGGAGACAGGTGGAGCCCAGGGAAGAGGGGAAAGGGCTGGGGGTCGGGGAGGGGGCTGTGGACACCTCAGCTGGGTCAGGGTCTCCATGGCCTGCCAGCGGACGGTGCTTGAGAGGGAATCCAGTGGCTCTTCCTGGATCTGCCTCTGGACAGGGGATCACAGAGGGGCCAATGAGGGGGCAAGGCCACTGCAGACCACCAGGACCGAGGGCACTGTTCCGCATAGGGCGCGGGCCGCGGCAGCCGCTCAGCCTGGACAGAACTCCCCACCTCCACACCATGCAGGGCCTCCCGTGGGGAGAGCCAGCTCACGGCTCAAACCCCGTCCTGAGCTCAGTTCAAGGCCACCAAGCACATCCCACACCTAGGGTCCGACAAGAACTGCTTCAGCAGCCTCATGGGAAGGAGGTATATTTAAGCCGTGGACTGGCCCAAAGCAAAAAACACCATGAATGGCTCCTGAAGGGGGTCCACCTGAATTCCTTAAAACTGTCCTAGGAGCTCCTGGGTGGCTCAGTCCGTTAAGCATCTGCCTTCAGCTCAGGTCATGATCTCAGGGTCCTGGGATCGAGCCCCGCATCGGGCTCCACACTCAGTGCAGAGTCTGCTTGTCTTTCTCCCTCTGCCCCTCCCTCAGCTTGTGCATGCACTCTCTCTCTCTCTCTCTCTCAAATAAATAAAATCTTCAAAAATAAAAAATAGGGGCGCCTGGGTGGCTCAATTTTTTAAGCATCTGCCTTCAGCTCGGGCCCTGATCCCAGAGTCCTGGGATCGAGCCCCTGCACTGGGCTTCCTGCTGAGTGGGGAGTCTGCTTCTCCCTCTCCCTTTGCCCCTCCCCCACTCATGCTTGCACACGGATGCAGGCTCTCTCTCTCTCAATAAATAAATAAAATCTTAAAAATAAATAAATAATAAAATTAAAACATCCTAATTACTTCTCACTGTTCATCTCCCATCTACACACGATAGGTGCTCAATTAATGTTAGTTAAATGAAGTTATCAAGGGCAAGGATTTGATCTTTAAGGGACCCAAAACTAAATACAATTTTGGGGACTTCAGTGGCCCAAACCATTCCAGTGGATAACTGAGAAGTGAATGTATTTTGCAAAATGATAAGGAAACTCTTGGAAGTTTCCCACCAGGAGGAATTTCTGGGAAAAGAATGTATTAAATAGTAACGACTGGTCCCGGGGCCCGGACTCTACAGTGATCTGCCACCGGATCGCATCCTCCCAACGAGCGAGCCCCTGCATGGGCATTACCACAGGCACTGAGGAGATGCGAAGGGCCAGGCTCACAGAAGGAAAACGGCTTGCCGAGCTCCCTCGGGGGGTGGAGGGCAGTTAGAGGTGGGCTGAGGCTCACATCCAAGTGTCCTGCCTCCTCCTCTGTCCTCCTCCCACCTCAAGCCTGTCTCATCAGTGGGTGGACTCCCGCCTCCTCCCCACCCAATGCCACAGACCCGCACGGCGTTCCCACACCATCATCTTCTTCATCATGGTCTTCTTCTCGCCTTCCCCTTCCTGGCACTTCTGGAGGGTGATGACATTCTCCACCTCGGAGGCAGCAGAGGGCAAAGCCACAGGGTGAGAGCCGCACTGACCCCTGCCCTCAGGGACAGCCCGCACACCCGCACCAGCCACCGCCAACTCGTCCCCAGCCGCCAGCCCCCAGCATCGGCTCCAGAGAAATGAGAAACCACGGGGGCACTTGGGGTGGGGTGCAGATTTGGGAAGACTGTGGTGGCAGCGGGGGAGGGGTTGGATAATCCCTGAAGGGCAGCGTTTGGGGGAGGACCAGATTTCATGCACTGCCAAGCACACCCCCTCTCCAGTCTCGCTCTCTTGAGGGAGAGGAGGCAGGAGCTGATGGGACAGGAGAGGTGCCGAAATCCCACGACTAGTAATACCTTTTAAGGGCTTTCTAGTGTCCACTCTTAAGGGCACATCCTAGTCAGGTCAAGTCATCCTGCCACCTGAGAGAGGGAATACCTTTACCAACGTCCAACTAATCTATGAGTTCTCATTATCTTAAGGTAGAAGAAGAAAAACTCAAGGAATAGATAAACTAACTTCATGTAGTGAAGAAAGCAAAGCAAGTGAACCTGACGGGCGGTGTGGTGAGTGCGAGAGGCCGCACTGTCTTCGCCACCGCAATCAAGAGGACGGAGAGCCCTTGAATCGGGGCTCATCTTATCGCTTGCTTGGACGAACAGAAGGCCATGAAGCGATGATGTGCCAATTCCTGGCCTAGCCCTTAAGGAAACTGGCAGTCTTTTCCTTCTGGAACCCAGCCGCCATGCTGCAAGGAAGCCCAGCTAGATAGGGAATGATGACAGCATGTGGAAGATGAGGGTCATCTCGGATGTCCCAGCCCCTGCTCCCGAGTGACCTCAGTCTACAGCACAAAGCAGAAGAGCCACCTCACTGAGCCCAGACCGTTTCAAAATTGTCATACAGTCCAGCAAGTCCACTTCTGGGTAGTTAGCTGAAGAAAACAAAAGCACTCATTCTAAAAGATGTGGGCACTGCTATGTTGACTGCGGCACTATTTACAATAGCCAAGATACGGAAGCAACCTGAGTGTCCATCGACGGATGAATGGATAAAGAAGGTGGGTGAGATCTATATGTACATACACCCAATGGAATGTTACTCAGCCATAAAAAAGAACGAGATCTTGCCACTTGGAACCACATGGATCGACCTAGAGAATATAGTGCTAAGTGAAATAAGTCAGACAGAGGAGACAGAGAAAGACAAATACCATATGATTTCACTTATATGTGGAATGTAAAAAAACAAAACAAATGAACAAAGAAAACAAAACAGAACAGATTCATAGATACAGAAACATTCTCATGGTTGCCAGAGGGGAGGGGGTGGGGGGGCTGGGCAAAATAGAAGAAGGGAATTAAAAGGTACAAACTTCCCATTATAAAATAATTAAGACATAGGGATGCAATGTACAGCATAGGGAATACAGTTAATAATATTGTAACAACTTTTATGGTGACAGATGGTAGCTAGATTTATCCTGATGATCACTTGGTCATGTATTTAGATGTTGAATCACTATGTTGTATACCTGAAACTAATATAATACTGTATTCACTTATAATATTGTATAATATAGAATATATATTATATTTTATAATATTCACTTATAATATTGTGTACACTTCAATTAAAAATAAATTAAAATTAAAATTTTTCAAAAATTTCAGAATCGTGAGAAATTGGGCCCCTCAGTCCTTATTCCCCCAGCGGAGTAAACTTTTAGACCACTAAGTTTTGGGTTGGTTTGCTAAATAACAACTGATAAACGGCCAAAGTGATGTTAGAGGGATAGCTTATAGACTGAATGGTCATAGAAGACCTCTCAGAAGAGTTGATATTTGGACTGAGTCCTGAATGACAAGAAAGAGGTAATCATTTAAAAAAAAAAAAAGGACGTAACCACATGAAGAACTAGAGGAAGGTCTGCCTATCTCCCCAAACTAGGCCTCACTTCAACTTTATTATGCCCATTTTGTAGCTGAGAAGAAACTTCCTGGCAGAAAGGACAAGTGCAAAGGCCCTGGGACAGGAATGAGTATGGCATGTGTGAGAAACCAAGAAAGGCCAGTGTGGCAAGAACAAGGTGGACAACCGGAGGAATGCCATGGGATGAGGATGGAAACTCCTAAAATGCCAGACCTCTTATTACTCCTGGCACCCTCTCCCCATGCCCCACCCTGGGGCACCCAGGGACTGGAGTTTGCCTCTGAAGCAGCCTGAGGGCAGGGCCTCCCTCCTGCACGGCCTGGCCTGGGTGGATCCCACCTCCAGCCTCCGTCCACCGGCCAGTCTCCCTGACTGTGTGTGTGTTCACACTCATGTCCAGCAGCCTATCCAGTCTGCCCCCACTGGCCCTCACCAAGTCCTATAGGTGCCGGCTTTCTCTGGCCTCCTTCAGTGCTTAAAAACCTTTATTAAGCACCTATGATGTGCCAGGCACCGTTCTAGATGCTGGGAGTAGAGCTGGGAATAAGAGACCAAACTCCCTGATTTAGGGGGCGCCTGGGCGGCTCAGCCGGTTAAATGTCTGCCTTCAGCTCAGGTCATGATTTCAGGGTCCTGGGATCGAGGCCCACCTCGGGCTCCCTGCTCAGAGGGGAGTCTGCTTCTCCCTTTCCTTCTGCCCCCCCACTCATGTGCGTGCACTCTCTCTCTAATAAATAAATAAAATCTTTTTTAAAAAAAATCCCTGATTGATAGAGGACATATTCCAGTGTGAGAGGCTAACAAAAACCAAATGAAGTAGCAAAGCATAGTGTATACCAGATGGTGATGAGTCCCAAGGAGAAAAGAAGAGCTGAGCAGAGAAACAGGGACCACTGGGGCTGGAGAGTGGGGGAGCGGGGGCACCCTGGGGAAGTCAGCTGGGGGTTGGGCAGGAAGCATACCAGAGCCATCTTGTTGTCATCTTCTCTCTTCCCTGGCACCTTCACCAGGCATGAGGTCACTTCATCGAAGACTCCTGAATGTCACAGTTTCAATGAGGAGACAAGAGGGAGGGTAAAGATCTGATATAGATCTGGTGCCATAGTCCTGTCTCCCCTCCCCCCACCGGGCCCCTCCAATCCTTGTTTCCCTAGCTGCCAGACTGAGCTGCCTTCCCTGAAAGCCTTCAGTGGCACCCCATTCCACTGAGCATAAAGCCACCATTCTTGTCAGGGCCTCAAATCCCTGTGGGATCAGTGTCCTCTGCGCACCTCCCCAGCCTATCTCCTGCTGCTCTCCTCTGGCTCACCATGCTCTGGCCACACTGTCCTCCTTCCAGGCCAGGGCAACCTTCCCCCTCAGGGCCTTTGCACAGGTGGTGTCCTCTACCTGGGCCACTCCACTACCACATCCCACTGGCCCAGCTGGGGCTCCCCTCCTTCAAATCTCTGCTTGCCTGCCACTCCGCGGAGAGGCCTCCCTGACCTTCAGGGTAAAGGAGGACTCACTACAATCCTCTTGAGCATCATCCTATTCTCTTCTTTCAGCTGTTATCACAATGTATAATTAAACTGATTTGTTATAGTAGATACCTGTTTTGTCAGCCCTAGATTTCCTCATCTTTCTTCTGGGGAAAGAGGCCCTTCTCCCCTGTGGGCTACCCTTTCCATGTAGCTAGTAAAGCTGGATTACGCAAGCCCACCCATCACCCCTTCTTCAGATAGGGGTGGGCCTGGAACCCAAGCTTGGCCAATAAAAGCATCCCATGCCCCCAGCCACAGTGATTGGCCCAGGGATGAGCACTTGGCTGAACAGGACCAATAGAGCCCCTTATTTAAGAGCACTGAGGGAAACCCAAAAGAAAATGGGTCTCTTTCTTTCTGATGGCCTATGAGTGCCTGGAACTTGGTTCAGGGCCATCTCGGTTACCAGAGGCTTCTGGAGGATGGAGCCAACAGGGAGAGGAGGAAACACCAATAGTAGTGAACATGGCTTGCTCCAAGATCTTGTCTCCTAGGTACCTTTTCCACTGAAAGGAACAAGCCTTCTCGGAGAAATGGCTGAGCCTGGGATTTGGGCAGCAAAGTTCAGAATGAGCCTGAGACATCTGGTACCGGAAAACAACAGAGCTCAAAGAATGATGGGGACGTGTCAAAGGGACATAAAAGCTTGGTTAAAGGGGATCCCACTGGCCAAATTGGGGACGATTTGGGTATCACAATAAATAGTGGTAGCAACAGATTATAGTTCATTGAATAACCTAAGAAATCATGAGTCTATACTAATATAAACAAGTACATGAATACATTGAAAGTTTGATGAGGAATGGAATATTTACATAGTTTCCAAGTACCTCTCCACATAGCGTTTATTACAAACAGGTGGTTTAAGTGCTACTAGCGTCTATTGGGTGGAGTCCAGGGATACATCTTTTTTTTTTTAAGATTTTATTTATTTATTTGACAGAGAGAGACACAGCCAGAGAGGGAACCAAGCAGGGGGAGTGGGAGAGGGAGAAGCAGGATTCCCGCTGAGCAGGGAGCCCGATGCGGGGCTCGACCCCAGGACCCTGGGATCATGACCTGAGCTGAAGGCAGACGCTTAACGACTGAGCCACCCAGGCGCCCCCAGGGATACATCTTACAATGCATAGGTCAGCCCCTCCACACCCACACCCACATCCCCACAAGAAAGAATTATCTAACAAAATGTCAGTAGAGCCGAGGTTGAAAAATCCTGCCCCAGGAGACGGGTATTAAATGAAAAAGGTCACAAGGGATGGTTCTGGGCTGCTGGAAAAGATCTCTGTCTTGATCTGTGTGGTAGTCTCCAGCATGTATACATATGTAAATACTCATCAAGCTGTACTTGAGATTAGTAGTACACTTTACATATTTTACTGATACATGTTATGTATCTTGAAAAGGTTTTTTAAAAGGCTAGTACAATTTGAAAACATGTTGTCTTTAAAAATGCAAATGGACAACAGATGCCTGGGTGGCTCAGTTGGTTGGGCGTTGACTCTTGGTTTCACCTCACCTCTGCCTCTGGTAGTGATCTCAGGGTTGTGGGATGCCCCCGACTCAGGCTCCCCACTCAGGGATGGAGTCTGCTTGTCCCTCTCCCTCTGCTCCTTCCCCTGCTTTCTCTCTCTCTCAAATAAATAAATAAAATCTTAAAAAAAATGCGAATGGACAAAATGTTCCTATTAAAAAGCAAAGATTGGGGGCACCTGACTCAGCCAGAAGAGCATGTGACTCTTGATCTCAGGGTCAATTCGAGCCCCACATGGAGCGTAGAGATTACTTAAATAAATAAAACTTCATTTTTTAAAAATATTTTATTTATTTATTTGACAGAGTGAGAGAGAAAGCATGAGGGGGGGAGGGTCAGAAAGAGAAACAGACTCCCTGCTGAGCGGGGAGCCCAATGCAGGATTCAATCCTGGGACTCCAGGATCATAACCTGAGCCAGAGGCAGATGCTTGACCGACTGAGCCACCCAGGCACCCAATAAATAAAACTTAAAATAAAAATAAAAAGCAAAGATTGACCCTAAATAGCCAAAATAATCTTAAAAAAAAAACCCAAAAACAAGAAGTTAGTGGAAAAAAAAAAAAAGAAGTTAGTGGACTCACACTTCCTGATTTCAAAACTTACTATAAAGCTATAGTAATCACGACAGTGTGGTTTTGGCATAAGGACAGACATATAGACCAATGGAATAAAATAGAAAGCCCAGAAATAAATGTAGTCAATTGATTTTTGACAAGGGTGCCAAGACCATTCAGTGGGGAAAGGATGGCCTTTTCAACAAATGGTTCTGGGAAAACTGGATTTCCACATGCAAAAGAATGAAGTTGGGCCCCTACCTCACACTATATACAAAAATTGACTTGAAGACTAAGATTAAAAGCTAAAACTACAAAACTCTTCAAAGCAAGCATTGGAGGAAACCTTCGTGATATTGGACATGGCAATAATTTCATGAATATGACACCAAAAGAACAAACAATAAAGGAAAAAATAAATTGGACTTGGTGAAAATTTAAAATTTTTGTGCATCAAAGAACACTATCAGGGCGCCTGGGTGGCTCAGTAAATGAAGCGTCAGACTCTTGATTTCGGCTTGGGTCATGATCACAGGGTCGTGAGTGGCTCAGAGCTCAGCGCAGAGCCTGCTTATCCCTCTCCCTCCTCTTCTGCCCCTTCTCCTGCTCATGCACGCACATGCTCACTCTCAAATAAATAAATAAATAAATAAATCTTATTAAAAAAAAAAAAGGAACCACTACCAAGAGAATGAAAAGGCAACTCACAGAATGGGAGAGAATATTTACAGAACTTCTAAAACTCAACAACAACAAAAACAACCAAATTTGAAAATAGGCAAAGGACTTGAATACACATTTCTCCAAAGAAAGTATACAAACAGCCAAGAAGCACATGAAAAGATGCTCAACATCGGTCATCATTAAGGAAATGCAAATCAAAGCCACGATGAGATACCACTTTACAGCCTTTAGAATGTCTATTATAAAAAATATTTTCAAACGAAGAAAAATAACAAATGTTGGCAAGGAGAGATTAATTGTGTAGAAATTGGAACCCTTGTACATTGCTGGTGGAAATGCAAAATAGTACAGCTGCTCTGGGAAATAATTTAGCAGTTCCTCAAAAAGCTGAACATAGAATTACCAGATGATCCAGCAAATCCACTCGTAGGTATATATCTAAAGGAATTGAAAATAAGGATTCAAACAGGTACTTGCACACTGATGTTATAATAGCAGCATTATTCACAATAGCCAAAAAGTGGGAACAACCCAAGCGTCCATCCATGGGTGAACGGACAAATAAAATGTGGTACACATCTTGGAATTTTGTCCAACCATAAAAAGAAACAAAGTACTGATACATGATACAGCATAGATGAACATTATGGTAAGTGAAATAAACCAGACACAAAAAGTCAAATATATGATTCCACTTTCATGATATATCTAGAGTAGGCAAATTCAGAGAAAGAAAGATTAGAGTTTAGCACAGCCTGGAGAGAGAGTGATGGGGGGCTGTGGCTTTATGGTATGAGCTTCTATTTGGAGGGATGAAAAAGTTTGGGAACTAGATAGTGGTAATAGTTGTACAATATTGTGAGTGTGACTAATGCCCCTGAATCATACACTTAAACATAGAGTCACCATATGACCTAGTAATCCTATCTCTAAGTGTATACCAAAGAGAAATGGAGACATATCCATACAAAAATTTATGTATGAATGTTCATAGTAGTATTATTCAAAATAGCCAGAGGGTAGAAACAACCCAAATATCTATCAACTGATGAATGGATGAACAAAATGTGGAATACAGTGGAACATTATTCAGTTGTAAAAAGGAATGAAGTACTGATCCACCCTACAACATGAATGAACCTTGAGAACATTATGCTAAGTAGAAGAAGCCAATCACAAAGGACCACATATTGTATGATTCCATTTATACGAAATGTCCAAAATAGATAAATCTATAGAGACAGAAAGTAGATCAGTGATTGACTGGGACTGGGGGTCATGGGTTGGGGATGACATCTGAGGGGTATAGAGTTTCTTTTTGGGGTGATGAAAATGTTCTAAAATGGATGGTGGTGATGGTTGCATAACACTGTGTATATTTTTAAAGCATTAAATTGTACACTTTAAGTGGATAAATTTTATAGTTATATAAATTATATCTCAATAAAGCTGTTTAAAGAAAAAACCAACTTGCGGGGCACCTGGGTGGCTCAGTCGGTTAAGTGGCTGCCTTCGGCTTGGGTCGTGATCCCAGGATCCTGGGATCGGGCCCCACATCGGGCTCCCTGCTCAGTGGGGGGTCTGCTTCTCCCTCTATCCCTCCCCTGCTTGTGCTCTCTCTCTCTCAAATAAATAAATAAAATCTTCTAAAAAAGAAAAAACCAACTTGCATCAAGTTCCTCTATATCATCAGCATCACCAGCACAAAATAGAAATTGTATTAGAAGGTAAGATATGCTTTGTGATAGCAATAAAAACTATAAAGTACCTAGGAATTAACCTACCAAAAAAAAGCACTAGACCTTTATGGAGAATTTTTTAAATTCTAGCAAAGGGTATATCCTATATAAAGGAAAACTTGAATAGACGGATAAATCAATAACATTCCAATAAAAATGTCAGAAAGACTTTTTGAGGACTTAGACAAATGTATTCTAAAAGCATATGGAAAAAATAAGTAAGTAAATAAATAAACAAACAAACAAACATTAAATGCACATGGAAGGGGCACCTGGCTGGCTCAGTCAGTGGAGAATGTGACTCTTAATTTCAGGGTTGTGAGTTCAACCTGCACGTTGGGTGTAGAGATTACTTAAAAATAAAATCTTTAAAAAATTTTTTTTGTTTTTAAATGTATATGGAAGAATGAGGGTCTACTAATAGCCTCCAGGGCACAGTGTGGATGCTATTGTCCTCAGAATAATTTTGAGAAGAACTTCAAAGAGGAATGCTCACCCTACCAGATACATATTGTACCTTTGTAAATACATATTTACAAAGCCATGGTATATTTTTAAAAATCACAATGTGGTATCGGTGCATGAACAAACAAAAATATTTGGAGATACAAATAATTGGGAAAAGGTCTTTACAACATCAACAATCGACGAGGGATTAATTTTCAGAACTCCTGCGTATCCCAGGTGAGTGAGGCGGAGGCTCCAGACAGGACTTCAAGGCTTCACTCAAGTGAGGATGTCAAACACTCAACAGAGGTGAGCTGAGCCTAGAGCCTGCCTGCTCCATGGGTCAAACTTGACCCTGAGAAGCCAGGTCTGAAATTTAACTGGAAAGAAACAGGCCTATATTTTGAAAGAAATGTATAGTTAGTTGTGTGACTCATAATTTGGACCTAATAAAAGCGTTATGATCTGGAGTTATTTCAGTTACGGAAATTGAGGCTCAGAGAGATTATGTAGCTCCTCCCAGGTCACACAGCAAACAGAGGCTGAGCACTAGATCTTTTGTGTATAATTAATGTATTGCATGCTGTCCACTGCAGGCTATTCCTTCCTCCTCCCACTCCTCTTCTCTAGCCTCCCTGCCCTACAAGTCTGAATACAAAATTCTTGCAGGGTAGTGCCCTCTCTGGGGCTGGCACCCTTGCTGTGCTCACCCTCTGGGATGCTTTGGAAGGCTGCGGTGTCGTCTGTGGTGTTACAGGTAGGGAACCCCAGCGGGAACTGACCGGTCTCAGTGCTGACCATCTCGCCCCAGCTCCCCAGATTCTCATCCAAGGGTATGGCACAGATGCTGTTGTCCTCAGAATAATCCTGCTGGCTGCTCAGTGTCAGGGTGGAGGTGTCACTGAAAATGAGGCTGGAGCCCAGGCTGAGGGTCTCATTGGAGCCCAGGATCAGGGTCATGCACGAGGGTGGAGAGAGGGTGGAGTTGGGTCCGTGGGTGCTGGAGTGCAGGCTGACACCGTCACTAGAGCCAGGAGTCAGGGTCAAGCATGAGGCCTGAGTGATGGTCATGTTCAAGTCAGACCTGCGATTGCCATTTGAAGCCACGTTGATGGTTCCCTTGGAACTCGTGTTCCAGGCCGCACCAAAGGCTCCTTTTGAGACAGACCCGGAGATCTTATGTGAAACCGCAGTGATGGTCTTGTTGGCATCTGGGATCAGGGTCCCACCAGAACCTCGAGCCGCATGCAGGTCCAGCTTAGAGGTGTTTCTTGAGCCCACACCGAGTATCCGGTTGGCGTCTGGGTCCAGAGAAGAGTTTGAGGCTGGAGTAAGGAGTGCTTTCGAGCCTGGCCTGGAGACGCATTGGCCCACAACCAGGGCTTCTCTCGAATAGGGCCTTATAAATGGGTTTGCTTCAGGCCTGGAAGGATTGGAGTTACTCTGACCCAAATCAAAAATCTTGCTTGGGAGGGAGTTGAGAGCCTCCTCAGAATTGGGCCCTGTGTGGCTCCCTGAGCTCAGACCCTGGGCCTCAGAAGAGCTAGGGCTCAGAACGAGGTTTGAGGCTGGACTTGGGGCCCTCTGGGAGGTAGGCCTCAAGACCTGATTTGAACTCGGGCCCAGGGCTTCACCTGAGTGGGAAGTGGTGATCTGGAGGGAGGCGGGGCCCACAGTCCAGCTGTCCACAGGCCTGAGGGTGTTACCAGTCACCAGGCCAGGGGCCTCCTCTGAGACAGGACTCAGACTTGGATTAAGGTCTGGAACAAGAGCTGAGCCAGGATTCAGGGGTGGGTTCATGAGAGGAGCAAGGCCCATGTCTGAGTGGGGCCCAGAGATGGTGCCGGCGCCTAAATCTGAGGCCTCAGTGAAGCTGAGACTAGGTGTCATCTTCGAGCTTTCACAGAGGACCAGACTAGCCCCTGGGTTCAGGGCCATGCCCGGTCTGGCGGTCTCTGAATGCCTCTGCTTCCTTCTCTCCAATAGCCAACTGTTGAGCTCCCTGCAATGCTCCTGAGAGAGAAAAAGGCAAATTCAGCATGCTTCACCTCCTAAGTCATGCTTAAAACCTTTCCATGGCTCCCCACTATCCTTAGGATGAAAGCCCTTGCATGACTTCCCAGGTACTTCGTGACCACGCGCAGCCCACCTTTCCAGCCCCATCCACACAGCTCTGCGCCTTGCGCTCTGGGTCCCAGCCAGATCCCCCGGGTTTCTCTGGCCACACCCTGCTTCCTCTCAGCGCTTGACCCTTAACCAGTGCAATTCCCTTGGCTTGGAACTTCCTCCCGCTGTCCTTTGCCAAGCCCACTCCCCCCGGCAAAATATTCATCCTACTTTATTCCAGTGACCCATTTCGTGGTCTAGCCTCTGGAAGAGGTGGCAAGAACCATGCTTATCTTAGTCCCTAGGACATCCCCAGCCTCTAGCACCCAGTGCGAAGTCCATAAATACTAGACCAAGGTAGAAAAGGGCAAGAAGGAGCCTCCTTAGGGGTTACCCTACTTCCAGCCTAAATTTCTAGAACTACTCTGCAGATGGCTGTGGCACTGGGTTCCCAAAACAGCCCCTGGCAGGGCTACGAACTGGCCTTGACAGTTTGCCTATTCTGGGTGGGGTAGGCTACCTGGGAGGAGAACCTGGGGCAGTCCTCCAAACCAGAGCCCGCTTCACGCCAGCAATCGGACTGCAGGGTGAATTCCCCAACCCTCTCCCCACCCTACCCCACTTCCACCCTTGGGCTCCTCTCCCTGTGGGAATCACTGGGAGAGCTCACCTGCATTCATGGTGTTCTTAAGCAGGACTGGGCCCCTGCGAGGAGACACAGAAGAAGACCGAGTCAGGTGAAGTGTGTTTTCTCAATGCTTGCTGAGCAAAGTCTACAGGCCAGACATGCACATCTGCTAACCAAATCTGCCCCCCTCCCCTGCACACACACACAGAGTCCTAGAAGTTAGATATTATTGCTCCATTATATACTTAAGGAAGTGGAGGTCAAGGAAAAGAATGTCACCAACCCTACCAGCCCTCAGGGAAGCCAAGACCATCTCTTTATGCCACTCATCCACCTAAACTCCTCCATGGCCTTCCACTATCTTCAGGACAACATTCCCAGTTCTCAGCAGGACCTAAAAGGCCCTTCTGTGTCTGGCCTTAATGCCCCTTTCACTCCTCTTGCCCCTCCATACTCTCTTCCCCACTCCACTCCACCACCCTTCAATGCTTTTGTGTTTCTCCAAAGAGCCAGGCTCCTGGGTTCGGTCTGGGCCTTCCAGGAGTTAGGCGTACCCTTCTCCAGACTCCTTCCCTGGCTAGCACCTATGGCTTCACCCTTCAGATTCCAGCTTAAGAGCCTTCCAGGTCCCCCAGAAAGGTGAGGTCCACTTGTAAGTTCCCAGGGTACCTTGTCCACTTCTCCTTTGTTGGCACATAATAATATCTGGTCTCTCCACTAGGCAGCAAGATCTCAGAGAGTCTAACATAGCACCTGGCACACAGGAACTGTTCAGTAAATAAGCTGCTTGCTTCCTCTTCTTATGTCTTCTTCACTCACTCATTCATTCGCTAGCTCATTTCATCGCTTCTTCATTCACACACTAACTCATTCACTAAATCATTTACTCATTCTATAAATTTTGCTGTGCCTCTTTATAGCTTGGCTTCGGAGACACCATAGATTTGGAGTCATATGGCTCTGGATTCCATCCCAGTGCAACTTCTCACTAGTCTGAGGGAGCCTGGGCAAAAGACTTTCCCCCTCTGGCCCTCATCCTGCTCATCGCTAACACGGGAAGCATAAAGCCTGCCACCCATGCTGGTGGTGGTTTCAGTGCCCAGCACAGAACACACGGGCTACCGAAGGCCTCTCTGAATGAGAGCTACCTTTCTGTTACCCTTTGCCAGGCGCTGTGGGCAGAGGGGAGTAAGGAGCTCAGAGCGCAGGGGAGCTGCCTTCTTTCCAAGCCGGCAGACCACGTACAGCTTGCGTCCTGCCTCAGAAGCAGGCAGTGTCCACTTACCAGCGGCGCCAGGGCTGATTTGACCCTGAAGCTAGTGAAATTTAAAAATTCAGGACTCCTGGCCTACACAGTCCCTTTCCAAGGGTACTATACTTACTTTTGTGTTCACAATTTTGTCTTCTTTTACTTAAAGAAGAGCCTAAAAAAAAAATCTTCAGGCCCCAAAAACCCCTAGATCTTCCCGTCACCGCCCCTCCCACCTGTGTGCACGCATGTAAGAGTGTGTGTGAGCGCACATGCATCCACACACACACCACAGTTATCAAAGAGAGGCATTCACAACCTGGAAAAATATGCATCAGGTGCAGCCTCGGAGGCTGTGCATAGGATTTTAGAAGGCCTACGTGGTTTGGCCTATGGAAGAGAACAATCTCTACCCCTCTGACATAGCAGGTGCGTAATACCAGGTCACTGGGTGGACAGCTACAGGTCTCGACCCTGGCGGACCCTCCCTCTTCCGTGAGAACAGAACAGATCTCCCCCACTCTTCTCCTCTTCTTTCCCTCATTCTCTTCTTTCATCTTCAACAGACAGGCAAGGCTTCAGAGCTGCCTGCCAGTGACGAGGGCAGCCCATGTCTCCCTGTCCACCAAAGGGACGTTGTGCACTGGGAAGAGTGGTGGTTGTTGAGGGGCTTGGGTGGGACACGGCGGAGCCAGAGGAGCTCCCTACTGACCCGGCGGCCACAAGCCTTTGCTTCCCAAGCCCTGGAGCCCCAAATGGGGAGGGCGGAGGACAACTACAAAACAACCAGCTAATCC
Organism: Phoca vitulina; assembly: GCF_004348235.1. Taxonomy (NCBI): domain Eukaryota; kingdom Metazoa; phylum Chordata; class Mammalia; order Carnivora; family Phocidae; genus Phoca; species Phoca vitulina. Next base: position 58,011,285 of record NW_022589705.1, read on the forward strand.
TGTCTAAGACTGAGAGAATCACTGACTAATTCCCATCTTCCCTCCTCAGTGAACCCTTCCAGGCCTTGAACAAGGGTTGTTGGAGCTCTCAGGGGGCGTAACTATCAGGGGGTCTTCCAGTTCCTCGTGGAGAACACATTTATCAGCTATATGGGCCTGCAATATGTTAAGCACTTGTAAGAATGCAGTCCCACACCTACACGTGCACACACACGTCTGTCGTGGGCCACCTCACACCGAGAGAATCCAAAACAGAACATGCCAGCTTTCCCCTAAATCAGAACTTCCTCTTCTCTTCCATTTCTAGAAACTGGCACTACTCTACAAGCCAGAAATGATATCATCCCTGACTACTCTCTTTCTCACTAGCTGCATCCAATTTTGGCCAAGTTCTGCCAACTCTGGCTCCAGAAAAGCTCCCAAATCTCCCCCCATATCTCCGTCACCACTGCCAGCCCCTAGTGCAGATCCCAGTGCCTACGACTCCTGTATGTAGGGACTGCTCCCAATATACCATTTTCTAAATCGAGCTGCACATATCTTCCTTTAAAATTGCATTCAGGGGCGCCTGAGTAGCTCAGTCGTTAAGCGTCTGCCTTCGGCTCAGGTCATGATCCCAGGGTCCTGAGATCGAGCCCCACATCAGGCTCCCTGCTCGACAGGAAGCCTGCTTCTCCCTCTCCCACTCCCCCTGCTTGTGTTCCTGCTCTCACTATCTCTGTCTCTATCAAATAAATAAATGAAATCTTAAAAAAAAATAAAATTGCATTCAATGGTGTGGTGCTGACATAAGGATAGATATACAGATGAATGGAATAGTCCACATACTGTATGATTCCATTTATATGAAATATCTAAAATAATCAATTCTAGAGAAACTAAAAGCAGACTAAGGCAGATAGAGGTTGCCAGGGACCAAGGAAAGAGAATGGGAAGTGACCGTTTGCTGGGAACAGGCTTACCTTTTGGAGTGACAAAAGTGTTTGGCAACTAGATAGTGATGGTGGTTGCATAACACGACGAAGGTACCAAATGTCAGTAATAGTGCATTTTATGCCATGTATATTGTGCCACAGTGTTTTTAATACATGTACCAGGCAAGAGGGTGTAGACTCACTTTTCCCTGCTCCTCCCTTCCAAGTACAACAAAATGTCCTGGAAATGATTCAACTGACAACCATAAAAGGACTCTGAAAGCTAGGAAGAAGGCAGTGGACTAGCTAGGAACCTCAGGACTAGAGGGATGACACTGGGCTCATTCCCCAGGGTTTTCTTTTTATCTCCCATATATCCCAGACTGAGCACCAGAGAGGCCCGCAACGCAGATCCACCAAGAGCACGTGTGTGCATACATAAAAAAGCCTGTTCCCTCTGGCCAAAGGACCAGGACAGGGGAAGCCCAACAGAGATGCCCCCCGCCCCGTGGGGAACCCTAATCCCCATTCCACATCCAGGGCAGTGGCAGGCCAATCCACCTGCAGGAGCCCTGCCTCTCTGGGCTCTCCACCCAGGGGCAGAGAATTTACCAGGTCCCACAGCTCCTGGCCTCCCGGTGACAAGAGGTGGCCAAGGGCAGCACCATCTTGCCCCTGCAGGCAGTACTACGGGGAATGAACAAGAGCCCCAGCAGGGCCAGAAGAACAAAGCTTCCAAGGCTCTGAAAACTATCGTTGGAACTATGGTCCATAAAAGCAGGCCAGAACCCACACTCGGAGCCTTAACAGGTTGATTACCAGCTAAAATAGATTCAAGTAGGATCAAAAGTCTCTTTAACACGATGTCCAAGATGTCAAGGATACAATCAAAAATTACCCCCATCATACCAAAAACTAGGAAAATCTCATCTTGAGACAAGATAACTAACTTCAACACTGAGATGAACCAGGTGTGGGAGTTTGCAATAACGATTTTAAAGCTGTCATTATAAAAATGCTTCACCAGGCAATTACCAGTCCTCCTGAAACAAAATGAAAGACTAGAAAATCTCAGCAAAGAAATAGAAGTTATAAAAAAATATAATAACTGAAATTAAAATAGAAGTTATTTTAAAGACACAACTGAAAAAATTTTAAGTTGCTGTCCAGCTCAATAATAAAGTGGAGGTGACAGAGGACAGAAGCAGTGAAACTGAAGACAGAGCAATAAAATTTACTTAATCCAAACAACAGAGAGAATGGACTAAAAAATACAAACAGAGCCTCAGGAACCTGGGGTACAAAACAAAATATCTAACACTCTTAGTCAGGGTTCCAGAGGAAGAGGGGGTGCTGAAAACATTCAAAGAAGTAACAGCTGAGGGGCGCCTGGGTGGCTCAGTCAGTTAAGCGTCTGCCTTTGGCTAGGGTCATGATCCCAGGGTCCTGGGATCGAGCCCCATGTCGGGCTTCCTGCTCCCTCTGCCTGCCACTCCCCCTGCTTGTGCTCTCTGTCTCTTTGAAATAAATAAATAATATGTTACAAAAAAAAAAAAAAAAAAGAATAGCTGAAAATATCCCAAATTTAGTGAAAGACATAAACATACAGTTTTAGGGAGCTGAGAAAACCACAAACAGGATAAACCCAAAGAAATCCACCCCAAAATGCATCATGATTAAACTTCCAAAAACTAAAAACAATGAAAAAAACCTTAAAAGCAACCAGAGAGTATTACGTATCAGAGAACACCAATTCGAATGATAGAGGATTTCTCATCTGAAACCAGGGAGGCCAGAAAGAAGTTGGACACGTTTTTCCAGTGCTGAAACAAAAAAAACCTGTCAACTGTGAATTCTAGATCAGGCAATGAAGGGGAAATAAAGATATTCTCAGACAAAGGAAAAATGCATGCCAATCCAATCATGTCATTCCCCTGTAGAACCCCTCTGTGACTTCTCATGGGTTTTCAGACGATGGGTTGTAAGTAAAGCTTATATTTTTCATAAGACAGATTTCTGGGCCTCCACTTTGCACCTCTGAGGGGGCTGAGGAATCAGACTTTTATCAAACTCTCCCCCTTTCGCCCCTCCCCAAAGTGATTATCACATAACTGGTGGGTAGGCCACTGGTGGAGACATCCGGTCTACAATGTGATGGCTGTGTTTCTTTTACCAGGACCCTCAGCCCACAGGCCTGGCCCCTCTATCTCTCCAGCTCCATCCATTCCCTTCCCCAGCCCCATACTTGAACCACTCTCAACTTCTCCCAGTGCCTCAAATGTGTTGGCCTCCTTCTTGACTTGGGGCCTTTGTAAATACTCTTTCCTCTTCCTATAAACTTCCCCAAGATTACCCATCTAAACCTCCATCACTTCCCCTGGCTAACATCTAACATTTTAGATGCCAGTTTAGGAGTCCCTTCCTCCAGGAAGTCTTCCTGGGACCCTCAAATGTGGGTGAAGTGCCCTCTGCATGTGATCACTCTGTTCTAGACGATCACTCTGTTTACTCATATGTCTCCACTCTAAAAAATGAGCTTGTCAGTCTCTGGCTATCTTGGTACCCCTGTTTTCCCGGCACATGGCACAGTGCCTAGCACACAGGGGAGGTTCAGAAACAATTCATGGAGTAAGGGAATGGATGGATGGATGGAAGGATGGATGGATGGATGACAACTCTTTAAGATAGGTATCATTATCTTCACTTACTGACATGTTAATTCAGACTATTCAGGAATCTAAAGTAATGTTTGCAAAGCCCCAGAAAATGGCAGCCAGAATTCAAACCCAGGTCTTCTCAACTGACAGCTTTTCCTACAACACCCCAGGGATTTCTGAGCCATGAATCATTCAGTGAGCCCACATCTCCCTGTTTCTCACTCCTCATTCCCGTTGCCACTTAGGCCCTACCCTAGAGGAAAAGTCCAAAGAAAACAACACAACTCTCCTGATGCCCAGTTATAATGCACCAATCCAGGGCTTTGTGGTCAGCTAGACCTGAATTTGAAACCTACTTGGTCTCTCACGAGTGGTGTGAGCATGGGCAGGTGGCCTCACCATGCTGAGCATCAGTATTAATACTCAATCCACAACATTAGTGTAGGGAGTAAAATGGATAATGGACATAGTGAGGATCACAGCACCTGACCCCCAAGAGTACCCCAGTAAATGCTCCTCCTCATCATCCCTTCCTCCCTCTGGGTGAAGATAGGGTAGAAGAACTTGAGATAAAGACCAAGTCTGGCTTCCAGGGTCTCTGCCTTCTTGCCCCCACCACCACCCCCAGTCTATGGCATTCCTTCCTGGGTCTTCTCAGCTCCCCCAACTCCCACCCACCATACTCTCAAAACAAGGCTAACTCTTTCTCCATGAGCCTTGAGCTGCTGATATAAAGTTCAATGTGTTACCTCCACCTGGGGCATCCACATGGTAACAGAAAATTCAGCTTTAAGCCAAAGGTATGAAGTTCTAACTGTGGAATTTACCCAGGGGGGTGGGGTCAAGGTGGTAAATGTCTTGAGGCTGTGCAGGCCGCCCCCACCCCTGGGACTTTTCCAGAGCCACCCCTCAGCTTACCTAGTCTCCCCCCAGCCCAGGCTGGTGTTAACAGTCTTTGTGAGGTCACCATGACTCAGGAGTTCCCAGCCAATGAGGCCCCTCCTCTTGCCTACACAGTAGCTAGAAGCAGGGAGGTATCCTTTCAAAGGAGGACCCTCCACCACTGCCGAGAAATGACCTTACTCAAATGAAGACCAGGTTCCTTGCCCAGCATTCAAGTCTCCCCATCAAAGCCCCTCACCATATGACCTTACGCCTTTGTTTGTCTTGGGGTGACAGCCTCGTTCTGAGGAATGTTGCAGGCTTAGGGCACAGCATATCTGAGAGGGAGGCCTGCGGGTAGTGGGCTGTGTGCAAAGGTCTTTGGAACCAGGCAGTCCGTGTGGAGGAAACTGAGACCCACAGAGGGAAAACCCTGGCCCAAGGTCATGAGTGTCCCTTATCTTTTCCCTACTCCACCCTGCCTCCTCACCCAAGGCACAGATAACAGTGTGGAGCGGGGCAGGAATGAGGGCCTGGCCGGGAGACCCAGACCCTGAAACCTAGATTCCAGGATAAGGCAATGAAGACACTACTCTCTTGCTAAAGAAGCTTTGTAACGCTTAAGATTACCAGTGACTACTCTGAAAAACTTCACTGGGCACCGTTTAAAAAGCCGTACTGAAACTATCCACTAAACTATATTCCCGATTACCCAGGTCATTCAATCTGGCCTGGAAATCCGCCTCAGCCCCCGAAGCCCCCACCCCAGGCGCCTCAGTGCTCAACAGTGAATACCCTCCTACCACCTCAGATCTCCCTTTTCTGCCCCCACCCCTCTGCCTTCCACACCCCTGCCCTGCCTGCTCCTGGCTCTGCCCCCTCCCCACCCACCTAGAGCTCCTGCCCACTTGCTTCTTCCACATGGCCTACCACCCAACATGGCCAAGTTTTCTTTTTCAGCAAAATCCTCCTCAGGCAGGAACTCCTCTCTTGTCCCAGTAGCCCCTCACCCGTCCTTCAGCTGCGGTGCCAAGCCTCTCCCAAGAACCCTCTCTGACTCCCTCCTCTCCTCCCCCGGCCTCATGCACCCAATTAACCAAAGGTCCTTCCAATTTTGTCCTGTCCCTCCAACCCCACCCCCTCCGCTCTGGCTCAGTCCTCATCATCAGATTTTGGCCAGTCTTCTAAATACTGTCCCACAGGACAAGCTCTCCCCTGGGCTAGCTGCCACCATCCGGCAGCAAAGGAGCCTCCCTGACAACTCATTCCCACGCCTTCCATGTCACCCACTGCCCACAGGGCACGTTCAAGCTCTTTGGTCTGGCATCGAGGCCCTTCCGCAGTCTGCTCCTACCTGCCTGTTTCTGCTCCCTTAGGATTTTGTTAATTCATACTGGAACACCATATGCATACAGGAAAATGTGCGTATCATGCCAATTCTGATGAATTTTCACCAAGTGCACCACGTAACCAATGCCCAGATGTAGAAATGGGACATTGCCGGGACTCCCAGAGACCTTCCAGTCACTAACCCCCACCAAGGGTAACCACTATCCCGACTTCTAACACCATCGTTCAGATGGTACTTCATTAAGGGGAATTAGACAGCACACACTCTTGTTTCTAGCTTCCTCGGTTGAATACTCTTTGTGAGATTTCACATATTTTTGCATGTGGTAGCGGCCCCTTCCAAATGTTGGCCCCCCTCTGGTCTCTTCCTGCTTTTTCTCTCTTTCCAGAATCTTCAGGTAGTTGTTTTTTGTTTTTCTTTGTAAGTTTTTTTCTTTTTTTTTTTTTAATTAAGCTCTTCACCTAACATGGGGCTTGAACCCATGACCCCGAGATCAAGAGTCATGTGCTCCACTGAGTAAGCCAGCCAGGTGCCCCCGGGAAGTTGGTTTTTTTATATTTTGTCCAGAGTTCACAGTTGTTATCTCTAGGAGGGTTGGTCCGAAGGAGCTGCTTTGCCGTTACTGGAAGTAGAATCTCTCCTCTTAATTTTTTTTCTTATTTTTCTTTTTTCCTACTTGCTTTAGGATTTCTGAATTTGCCTGCCTTCTCTTACTCTGCTTTCCTCTCTTCTACTTGGTGGAAGTTACATATTTCATGTCTATTCTTTAGGGTTACCCTAGCCATTTGAACATGCATACTTACTGGCAAAGTCTAAAATTAAGTAATAGTGTTATCCACCTTTGGAAAACCAACAAATGAAAACCAAAAGGAGCTTACAAGAGTTCAAGTTTAGTCAGCCACCTGCCAACTTCTATGCTATTTTCATCCTTTATTTTAGTCCGGTTCTGTTTTTTAAACCCTACCAATTAGACATTATTGTTTTATGTGATCAATGTTTGTTTAGGTTTAACCGATATCTTGGCTGACCATTTTTTAAATTGAGTCTCGGACCCACCACCTGAGATCAATTTCCTTCTTCCTAAAGAATAGCCTTTATCGGGGCATCTGGATGGCTCAGTCATGAAGGGGCTGACTCTTGATTTCGGCTCAGGTCGTGATCTCAGGGTCTTGAGATGGAGCTCCACGTTCGGCTCTGAGCTCAGCGTAGTGTCTGCTTGAGAGTCTCTCTCCCTCTCCCTCTGCCCCTCCCCCCACTCACTCGGCTCTCTAAAATAAATAAATAAATCTTTTTAAAAAAAGAATAGCCTTGGGGCACTTGGTGGCTCAGTCAGTTAAGCGTCTGCCTTCGGCTCAGGTCATGATCCCAGGGTCCTGAGATCAAGTCCCGCACTGGGCTCCCTGCTCAGCAGGGTATCTGCTTCTCCCTCTGCGGGCAGGTTCCCCAGCTTGTGCTCTCTCTGACAAATAAGTAAATAAAATCTTAAAAAAAAAAAAAAGAATAGCCTTTATCATTTCCTGAGTAAGAGTTTTTTAGGGATGAGCTCTAATAGCTTAAAAAAAAAACAACAACACTTCATTTTATCCTCTTTCTTGAAACTGTTTTCACTGTATGTATTATTTTATTTGAGCACAGCAATGGTAATATTAATAGTCCACTGACTCCTGGCTCCCATCGATGCTTTGAGAAGTCAGTTTGCCAGCTTTTGTGTGATCAACCTATTATTTCCGGCTGCTTCTGAGATCTTTGACTCGAGTGTTCTGCAATTTTTCTATGACATATGTAGTTATGGATTGCTTTTTTTTTTTAAGAATTTCAAAGAGATTTTTTTTTAAAAGATTTTTTATTTATTTGACAGAGAGATAGAGAGACAGCACAAGTAGGCAGAGTGGCAGGCAGAGGGAAAGGGAGAAGCAGGCTCTCCGCTGAGCAGGGAGCCGGATGTGGGGCTCGATCCCAAGACCCCAGGATCATGACCTGAGCCGAAGGCAGCCGCTTAACCGACTGAGCCATCCAGGCACCCCTATGGATTTCTTTTTATTTTACTTTATCCTAGTTGGAATTCAATGTGATTCCTAAATCTGGAGGTTGGTGCTCAATCATTTGGAAGTTTTTCCACAAATATAAGAAAATAATTGCCTTTCCCTCATTCTCTTTCAGTTCCTCTACTACTCTGACTACATGCATGCTAGCCCTTCTCTCTGTCTTCACCTCTCATACTTCCCATCTCTTTGATTTCTGGAGAGATCTTACATAATTCTCTAATCGGCTGTGTCTATGCTGTGTTAAGTCTTCCCATTAAATTTTTTATTTTAATTGTATTTTTCATTTCTAGAAGGTCTGTTTTGCTCCCTCTCAAAATTTGCTTGGTCGTTCTGTTTAGTCTACTGCTGTTTGTTCACATTTTCAAGGTAGTTTCTATTTCTTTAAACATATTTTATTCTGTGTCTGGTTGTTTTGACTTCTAAAGACCTCCTGGGTCTGATTCTGCTGTTTGCCTTTCTGTCAGTTTTCACTCACGGGGCCTTGTTTTCTTATGAGTTTTGGGGTTGCAGGCTATGAGCTGTTCATTTTCTTTGACCCTTTGCTTGGGAATTCCTTAAGTCCTGGATGAAGCTATATATTTCCTCTTGAAAAGATTTGTTTTTGCTTCTGCTAGTTACCTTGGGGCACGCCCAACTACCTTAAACTAAATTCTACCATTTAGAGTTTTTGGACCCCTTAGGCGATATGAATTTGGACCAAGAACCAGTGTGAGGGACAACCTGTGGTTAATAATTTTCAGAGGAATTTATTTTTTTTAAAGTAGGTTCCATGCCCAACGTGGGACTTGAACTCACGACCCCAAGATCAAGAGTCGCATGCTCAACCGACTGAGCCAGCCAGGCTCCCCCAGAGGAATTTTTTTAACCCACCAAGTGCCAATATCAAACTGGCAAGTGGGTTTATTTCTCCTTAACCTTTACTAAGGGTGCAACCTTTGGATTCCATTTTCATGAAGGTGTATCCTGCTAGAATTCGCACTTTGGAGGGAGCCCTAGGCTTTATCCCTTGTCACCCCAATCTGTGCAGCCACCAGAGGGGAAGCTCAGTGTCGCCAGGGTTTGGCAAGATTCCTCAGGACAAAAGTCAGCCTTGACAGTTGCTTACCCCTCAGAGCTCCTGTTTGCATGTCATTTCTCAGAGTTTCCTATTACATCAGCTGAGAGACGCACTTTAAACGATTATTATATTTTACCCAGCATTTAAGTTGTTTTCCCTGGGAGGTTTGTCCGGTGTGTTCAGTTCACTACACTGCTGAAACTGTGCCCCCGTCTCCTCTCCTCCCATTCCCTCCTACACAATTTCTGCTGTAGCAACACTGTGGTTTCTCCAAACTCACGGTAATGGTTCTTGCCTCTGTGCCTTTTCTCATGATATGCCCTCCATCTAGAATCTTCTTTCCCTCACTCTGTTGCCCAAAACTGGGTTTACCTCAGAGGTGAACAAGACACAGACAAAAGACACAGACAAGCCCAAGGATAGGACAAGGAAGGGTTTTACCTGCAACAAGAAAAGGAGCATCCCGGAGATCTTTCCCAAAGCAATGTCCCCTCAAACAACAAAATTGGGGAAGTTTTAAGCTAAGGATGCACACATATTCACGAAGGGGCTTGTGCAGTGGGGAATACAGCATGGACTTGGGATAAAAGTCATGTGATGGTGACTGAGCCCAGGTCAAAATCTCGAGGCCTACAAGGGTCAACATCACCGAGTCTCCAGCTCCAGTGGGTCCTCTATCTCAGTGTTCAGAGGGGCTAGGGTCCTGCAGAGATAACTCAGAACGTGTGTCAGCTCCGTCTTCACTTCTGAATATGATGGGCCTATGTCCTGACCTCACGGTGGCTGTTTGTTCTTACGTTCTTTCACAGGATGGCTGAGGGCCTAACATGACTTTTCTTATGGCAAGAAAGCTGTGTTTGTCTTTCTTTTTCTGGGGACCCCTAACTCTTTCTGCTTACAGTTCCCCTCCCACCTCACCTAACTCCTACCCATCAGTCAAAACCTGATAGGTATCATCTCCAGGAAGTCCTCTGTGATGCCCTCCCCACAGCTGGGTTAGGATTTTCTCCTCTGCTCTTGCAGCATAACTCAGAACACTTCTGACAGCATGCTGTAAATTTCTGCTCATTGGATTATTTCCCTCATTATACTGAGAATGTTTTAAGGACAGAGATGATGTCTTTTCATCTTTGCTTGCCTTGTACCCAAAGCCTGCCCCAGGGCTGGTACCCAACATCTTCATCAGAGCTGGTACATCAACATCTTGCGGAAGAAATGAGTCTTATTCTTACTCTGCACCACCCCAGCCCCCACATGCCTCACTCTCTACCCCATGCTGTTACAGCAGCAATAGAAAACTACAATGCCTAGTCAACATGCCTTCACCTCAGATTGCCAAGGGCTCAAACTGGCCCTCTTTCCCTCAAATTCCAGCCCCTGTGTTCAAGTTTGTGCACAAAAGTGGGCATAATTAGGGCGCCTGGGTGGCTCAGTTGGTTGGGCGACTGCCTTCGGCTCGGGTCGTGATCCTGGAGTCCCGGGATCGAGTCCCGCATCGGGCTCCCTGCTCGGCGGGGAGTCTGCTTCTCCCTCTGACCCTCCTCCCTCTCATGCTCTCTGTCTCTCATTCTCTCTCTCAAATGAATAAATAAAATCTTTAAAAAACAAAACAAAAAACAAGAAACGTTTAAAAAAAAAACAAAAAAAAAAAACAAAAAGTGGGCATAATTATAACAGCGGAATGAAGCAACCTGGTGACACTATTTCTGTGGAATATAGAATGGATAAAAGGAGTGTGCTAGTCTGAGAACATCTCCAACAAGCACATCAAAGAACAATACATACAGCATGATTCTGGTTAGTAAAAAAAACAAACAAACAAACTTGGGAAGAATAAAATAAGATGAAATCAGAGAGGGAGACAAACCATAAGAGGCTCTTAAGCATAGGAAAGAAACTGAGGGTTGCTGGAGGGGTGGGTGGGTGGGGGGGATGGTGTAACTAGGGTATGGGCATGAAGGAGCGCATGTGATGGAATAAGCACTGGGTATTCTAGGCAACTGATGAATCACTGAACTCTACCTCTGAAACTAATAATACACTATATGTTAATTAATTGAATTTAAATAAAAAAGGAAACCCCCCCAAAAGAAAGAAAACTAGCACACCCACCAAAAAGGCAAAACAAAACAAAAATACTAGTAATAAATGTGCACTGAAATGATTGGAAAGATCTTCAATAAAATGAAAACAAATTATAACTGGTTAGTGGATCTCATTGTTCATTTTAAGATGATCATTTCCTTTTTCCATGTTTCTGAATTTCCAGTATCTTTCTTATACCACTTTTATAAGGGGAAAAATAATCAGCTTTTATTTTCTCCCTAAGAGATCCTACCCACCCTTCAAGATCCAGATCAAACCCTGCCTCCCCCAGGAAGCCTCCCAGATAGCTCTGCCTTGGCCGGGGGCCTTCTCTCTGCTCCCATGGCCTTAACACTGCAACTGGGTTCCAAATGCCTCAGGAGCAGGGTCTATGTTGGAGTCTTCCCAAGACTCAGCAGGGCCCTAGCTAGTACAAGTTGAACGTTCATGAGCTGGATTTTTCCTAGCTGAGGTATTTCAAGGCTGCATTTCCCCATACTCTGATGAGCTTCTCTGGGGGCATGAGGGGGGTGGGAATGCAGCCTCCCAGAAGCTCGGTGGGGGGGCTCTCAGGGCCCAGTGGGCAGAGCCTCCTCTGGTGCCAGCTCTAAAGATGGCTGCTCCTCATCTGAAATGTTGGTGCTTCCCAACACCCTCTCGTTTTTCTCTATAATATATCAAAGTGACCCAGGTAACAAAGCCTGGGGTTCAAATTTTGGTGAGCCTTTTGTCTTTCTGAGCGGTATGGTGGGGGAAGTCATGTGGCTGGGGGGTTGGGGGGACGGTGCTAAAACAGATGGCCCAGGTGCTAGGGACAGTCGGACCTTCTCCAGCCACTTCTCAACACCAGCTTCCAGAATCACCCTCTGAAATGCAAAGCTAAAGGAGTCTCTCTCCTGCTTATCCCATAGGTGAAGGGTTCCCACCCATCCAGGTTGGGGCCAAGCTTTTTACCAGGGTGACCCAGACCTATCTCCCCGAGCACCCCTACTGCACCTGGAGATCCAGTCACACTGCACTGTCCATGTCCCCAAGCAAGCCCTCTCCCACACGCCTTTGCTCGCTCCCACAAGCACCGCTCCCTTTGTCTGGAACATCCTTCCCTACTCCCTGCCCCCATGGTTCTCCAAGTCAACTCAGGCCATGCCTCTTCTGAAGACCACCTGCGCCCCCCCAGGAGGCTGGGGCTCCTCCTCTGGACTCCTAATCCCCTTGTGTCTCCCCGATCCATCATGTTCCCCATGGGGGCCCTGCCGTTGGTACTTGCCAGGTCTGACATCCTTACGGGCTTGAACTCCCCTCCTTCAACACCAGCCCTAGAATGGCAGCTCCACATCTGAGTTGCTGAAGCTTCCTGACACCCCTTGGCTTCTTCTCTTCTACAGTATGTCGTGGCGGGGGTGCTCCCCGGAGCCTGGCATAGTGCTGCGTGCAGAGTGGGGCTCAGCAACAATTATCATCTGTCTCGGGAAGTGTCACGGGCAGTGGAATCTTTTGCAGCCTGGTGTCCATTTCAGAGCTGTTCCACCTGCCAAAGCCAGAGTTGGATAAAGTCCCTCTTCCTCCAAGACGTAGCCTGTAGAACCCTCAGAGCCAAGCAAAGCGGGCAAGCTCAGAGCTCTTGGCATCTTTCCCAAGGATAATGAGCAGCACACAGTGTGCTGCTTGGAAAGACCCTTCTCTCTTTGCCTTAGGGCAAGAGATGATGCTCTCACCCTTGGGCTTTGGTCCCAAGCCTCAGACCTCTATATCCAGTGTCCTCCTGGGTAACTCTTCAGGGATGACCCACAATCCCCACGACTCCGCAAGACCTGAACCAAACTCCCTCCCGACCTGCTCCCCATCCCCCCAGATTCCCTCCATCTGCCCACCTGGGCATCATTCATCATTTTAGATATTCTTACACACACACACACACACATATATACACACACACACTCTGAATCAGGCACCAGTGACCCTGATAAATTTCTCTGTGAACCTCTATAAACCCAAGTCCCTGTGTACATTACAGGTGATTCTTGGACTCATTTAAACTCCAGGGTCCCGGGCGCCTGGGTGGCTCAGTTGGTTAAGCAACTGCCTTCGGCTCAGGTCATGATCCTGGAGTCCCAGGATC
>NW_022589705.1:58024494-58081629 GCF_004348235.1 Phoca vitulina
ATCATTCTCTCTCTCTCAATAAATAAATAAAAATCTTTAAAAAAAATAAACTCCAGGGTCCCACGCCTGGGTGGCTCAGTCAGTTAAGCGTCTGCCTTAGCTCAGGTGATGATCCCAGGGTCCTGGGATCAAGTCCCACATCAGGCTCCATGCTCAGCAGGAAGCCTGCTTCTCCCCTGCCTGCCACTCCCCCTGCTTGTGCTTTCTCTCTCTGACAAATAAATAAATCTTAAAAAAATAAGATAAACTCAACTCCAGGGTCCCTTAAGTAGAGATAGTCTCTAACTTACTTCCCACACCAGAGCCCCCAGGACACCCTCAGCTTGCGGGGCTGACTCAGCCCCTTCCTTGTGGGCTCACTGCCCCAGGAGTGGCCTGTGTGCCCTATAGGACAGCACGCCAAGCCTATCAGCTTCAATCTCGGGTAGATAATCTATCAACCACAATCTGGGATGGAAGGAAAATTCATAGCCTCGGGCAGATCTAATATGTGCTTGTCATCAACACTTGTCTGACCCTGGTGACTTCCTGGGGCATGGCAACACAGGGAAAGAATGATCCAGCTGCCATCTTTTGCACAGGAGAAGAACTGGGCCCAGGGAGGGGAAGACTCCTGCTCCAGGTCGGGAAAGCAAGGTCAAGCTGGGTCTAGGTCCTGGTCTCCCAACTCCCAGGCAGCAGAGACAGGCAGCAGACAGACGCTGGGTCCAACATTTTCTGGCCCTTTGGTGTGCTCAAAGGTCATTTTGGAGGCGGTAGGACTTTCTGCTTGATTTATTAAGATCCTCGAAGGGTGTGGAGCAGGGAGGAGGGTGGGGAGGGAGGGAGGAGGAGCCTCAGGGGCTACCTCTTCAGGAGACATTTCTGGCCCGCCGGAGCTGGGGCCTTGGTGGAGAACTGGATGCTACACGGGGCTCCCGCGTCCCACCGGATCCCAGCTACAGGGAGCCTTGGGGGCCTCTGGGCCGTGGGGACTCGGGAGGCATTCCGCAGAGAGGATCATCATGGCCTGCAAGAAGGGGTGCTTGAACAGTCAGACCAAGTGGGCCCTTCTGGGCAGTGCCAGCGTGGTTCTGGTGATCGCCATTGGATCGACCCTGAGCTTCGTACTGTCGCCGCGCAGCCAGCCAGGTAGGGCCCCCTGTCATGCCGTCTGGTTGGCTTCCCCACGGACCGCTCTGACGGCCTCCTCTCCCATCCCCCATCTCCACTAAGAGTCCATCCCCAACCGACTCTATCCCCATCAACTTCCCCCCGCCTCCACCAGGCTTGTTGCCTTCAGCCCACACCTCCCTCCCGTGCCCCTGAATGGACCTTCCTTTTGGGGGGTCCTGTGGGCATCTCAGACTCAGCAGACTAAGCTCAATTCATCCTTCCCCCACACCCGCTCCTCCCTGTGCCCTCTTTGGGTGAAGGGCCCCTCCCTTCCCACGGAAACCTGGGGGCAGCTTCCACTCCCCGCTCTGCCTCGTGTCTGTACCCTCAGGCCTGGCGTCTTGAGGCTTCTGCCTTCCCACCCTCTGCCCTCCCTGCCCGCGAGCTCCCAGGCCTCTGGTGTCCTTGACGCCTGCTGCGGTTTCCCTGCACACAGTCTCGTCTGCAGCCTACTCTCCCAGCCAGTGCTCACTCTGCAGCCCATGAGATCTTGCTAAACACAAGCCCGCCTTGCCCTCAGCACACAGCCAACCCCTTTGCTGGCGTTCATGGCCATTTACAGCCTGATCACAACACCCCTTTCCAGGCCTGCCCTCTCCATGTCTCAGGCCATCTGTACCGGCCAGTGGCTGTTCCTCCAGGTGACCACACTCTGTCCTTCAGCCCAGCCTTTGCTGATACTGTTCTCTCTGTCCCCCTTTTCTGTCAAATTTACACCCATCCTCAAAGCCCCCTTAAATGTTCCCTCCTCTGTCTGTAAACTTCCTGACTGCCCATGCTGGTATGGGGGCTCCTTGTGCCCAGGAGCCCACGTATTTCTCGTAGCACTTGATGGCTCTGGGGTCCCCCTGTCCCTCTGCTAGATGGAGAGCTGGACACACCCTGGGAGCCCAGGGAGGGTCAGTGGGATGAACAGACGGGAATCTTGGGCAGAGGCGAGAATTGAGGCTAACAGCTCGCTTGGCTTCCATTCCAGACTGTGAGCAGGATGCGGCCTGCCGCCCCGACGCAGACATGCTGGATTACCTGCAGAGCCTGGGCCAGATCAGCCAACCCGACGGCCTGCTGGTCACCTGGTACCACGCTGCCAACAGCCGGGAGGAGATGGAAGCGGCCCTGAGCAGTAAGTCTGGCTGCCAGGACTGGGACAGGCCAGGGCAGGGGTGCAGGAGATGGGGGAGAGCAGAGGTGGAGATGAGACAGCATGACGTATGTGGCGGCATTAGGGTTCGACCCAGATGTCTGATGTCCTCTGCCCCAGCTACCCCTTCCGTGACGGCCAGCTGTGCCTGCTCGGAGGTCCTTGCCCCCCAAGCCTGTGGAAGCCAGAAGACGTGACTTTGAGGCCCAGTGCTATCAAAAACGAGCAGAAAAGCTGAGCAAATTGGAAAATGCCCCTGAGCCTCCGATTCAGAGTGATGATGGCGGCTCTGGGGTAGTGGACGAGAGACCCAGCCCCACGACATAAGGACCTTGGCCAAGAAGAAGGCCAATGGCCCCAACCAGGCAGTGCCCAACAGCAGGGAGCATGGACAGGTACCCCTTAGCATAGCTCAGGGGTCCAGAGGCCCAGTTTCCTCCCTGAGGGTTCTGCCAGGTCCCTGCGGTAGGCCTCTGGGAAGAGGCGCACAGCTGGGGTGGGGACCCTGGGTGAGACCAAGGGGCAGGGCCGAGCTGGTGAAGTCATCTTGGACATGAACGGACTTCCACGTGGAGAGAAGGGAACAGAGCGAAGATCTGGGAGGCAGACAGAACTGGGTTCAAATCCTACCTTGGCTCTTTAGTGGCACAGTGATTTGGGACAGGTGACTTCACCTGTCCACAGTTCAGTTTTTCCCTCTGCCAAATGTGGATTGGTAGAATTCCCATATCATTTATCATCCAAACTAAATAATGCTGAGCGTACAGAAATACACCAGACTCTCCCTGGCAGAGGGAAGGGCGGCAGGGGGCGGGGGGAGGATACGGCGACTCTAGTTAAGTGAGCCTACTGCATGTAAATAATGATTAACACTTAGTGAATGCCTAACCAGGGCTATCTTATTATTTAATTCTTGTAAACGAGAAAGAGGAGGCACAGAAAAGACAAGTACCCTGCCCGAGTAACACCGATCGCTGTTTGTCCTGGCGTTCATGCCTGCAATCTGGGTTCAGGGGCCCCATAACTTCCTGTCTGTTCCCTGGGGGGCCAGCCCTCCTCCCCTTCTGGAGCTGCAGGAAATGGATCCTTCCCTCCTTGCTTGTGCGTCCCTCACACCCCACCCAAACATGTCAACCTTCAGATTCAGCATCTGGAAGGCAAGTAACAACTTTCCACGATAAGAGAGAAGACTTTTCCAGGAAGAAGCTGGGCCTAGGTGGCAATTGCAAGGAGGCAGGTTAAGTCCAGAATGTACTTTCTGCTGGTCTTCAGTCCAATTCACCTCACTGGGTCCCTGCTCTGGGTCGATCTCAGGAGAAGGGTTTAGAAATGAGTGAGATGTGACCTTGTCTCCAAGGGACTCAGTGTCTTCAGGGAGGTTGGCTAGTGCAAGTTAAGCAAGGCAGCAGCATCAGGAGGTCATCGGGACTCAGAGAGGGCTCTCGATGCACCCCCACCCCCCCAAGACTGGAACTGGCCCCCCCATTGGATGGGAAGGAGACTCCGATGCAACCATTCTCAGGAGCTACCCTCTTACCTGCACCCCAACCGGGTTCCAGCCTGGCTTCTGTGGGTCTCACTGGGGCCCAAGCCTTTCAGACCCCCCTCTCTGCATTCCCAAGTAACCATAAATTAAGATGAGAAAGAACTTTGTGCTCAAGTCTGAAAATGAAAGTTGCCTTCATAAAGCCCTTAATGGTTTAACAACGTGTTTTTATGTTCATGTCCTGTTTCCATGGCCCAGGGGGGCTCATCCCCATCTTGCCAATGAGGAAACCTGGGAGTCCCATGCCCTAGAAGCAGCATCCACAACATTTGGAGGAAACAGGATGATGGGAAATGCCTGGCTCACTGCCAGGGACATCCCGGCACTCACCTTCTTCCCCTCCTAGAAATCCAGGCACCTAGATTTTAGAGAAATCTGCAAAAATTCTCTGACTTTGGCCAAGCTCTTTCTTACCTTTGTGGACCTAGGCTTACTGAGCTTGACTTTTCTATCATTAAGTCATTCAGGTGTTCATCATTCAACAACCATTTTTAAAGCTCCTTTTTCAGACCTGATACCATCTAGGCACCAGAAATTCAAGTGATGGTCAATTCAGACCCAGACCCTCCACCCTGGTACCTATACTCAGGAAGGCTGATGCTAAGTGAGCAATTACATGGGGCTAAGCACTCAAAAAGAGTAGCCCCGAAGCGGATGACTAAGTCAGACTGGGCATGGGGTTCAGGCATGGCCTCCCTGAGGAAGTGATATTTTAAGCCAAACACTAACAGATGAGCAGAAGGTAGCCTAGCAAAGCTGCGGAGGGGAGAGTTGCCAAGGCAACAACCAGGAGTAAGAGCCCAGAGATGGGAGGACAGAACAAATTCAAGCCTCACTAGAAGTGCAGTCCAAGGCCCGGCAGCCTGGGCATGGCTGGGGAGCCGTGAGATGCACAGAACCTCGGCCCCACCCCTGACCCACTGATAGGAGCTTGAATTTTAACAGCTCCTGGATGATTTGTGTGCACAGTAATGTTGCAGAAGCTGGAGGGGCTGGAACCTAGAGATGGAGGGAGAGGGGTACTCGGGTAAGATTGGAAATTTTGTCAGGGCTGGGTCATGTGGGACCGCAGAGGCTATGCTAAGGAATTTGGGTTTGAGTCTAAGGGCAATGGGTGGGGCCGTTTTGTTTTTTAACAGAAAGTGACATGAGCAGGTGCATGTTTAGAAAACTCTAGTTGCCGTGTAGAGAATGGACTTCCAGGGGAGCAGGGCTAGAGATGAGAGGTCAGAAGGTTGTGAGTATAAACCAGGAGAAAAGGCCCCTTCTGATGCCAAGGGTCTATGATGTTGCAGAGTCGAACGTGATCTCCTTCCCCTCCCTCCACTGCACACCCCAAATGCCAGTGGCCCTGGCAGAGTCTTCCAAGTCTGCTTCCATTGGGAAGGCCTTAGCTCCCTCCTAGACCGAACTCTGGAGGACAGGGTTTTAGAAATTTAAAAATTAAAATAACAAGGCTCAGTGCTATAAAGGTGCAGGGAGGTGGGCAAGCTTATGTACTTCAGGCAGTAACATGAATCAGAACAATTTTTCTGGACGGTAATTGAATAATGTGGGCTTTAAAAATGACCCTGTGTGGCCCTAACTCAAATGCCACAAGTAGGGACTAGAAATAATTCAAACACCAGGATAAACTGTGTTATCATTTGAGTAGCAAAGAATTGGAAGCTACCAAACTGTCTCAGGAATAAGAGGTAGCTAATGACCCTCAACCAGAGCTTTTATAGCCTCTAAAAAAAATGAGACAGAAGATTGTGAAAATGTCATTGAAAGAAAAGGATTAAAAATTACAAATGCATTGTGGTCTCAACTGCATAAAAAACCATACATAGACAAAAACGGAAGAAAATACATACAAAATGTGAACTATGATGGAAATGTGGATGAGTATTCTTCTTCCTGCTTTTCTGTATTCTCCAAATGTTCTTTGATAAACGTGTAATACTTTGATGATGAGAAAAAAGAAGAAAAAAATTTTCAAAGGAAGTGACCAAGTTCTGCCTCTTGCTCAGGCAGCGCCATGGTCCTGGAGGCAGACGTCACCGTAGAAGGACTCAACACAGCCAACGAGACAGGGGTCCCCATCATGGCGCACCCCCCAGCCATCTACAGTGACAACACGCTGCAGCAGTGGCTAGAGGCTGTGCTGGCCTCTTCCCAGAAGGGTAAGGACTCTCTCAGCCCCTCCCAAGCCCTCTGGTCCTCTGCTGAAGCCAGGCCAGTCCCAGGCTCACTGCTCATTGCCTGGGCTTCCCCCGCCCCCCCCCCCCGCACCGGGTTCAAGACACCCAGGCCTAGGGAATTCTGGGTGAGGTGGGGGATGGGAAAGGGCAGGGTACACCACAAAGTGCAGACACGTTCAGATTGTTCCCTCCTGAATCCTCCGGAACTAGGTGTAACCTGTTCAAAGCCCAACTCCGCCCTTCCCTCCCGGGTCCCTTTGCCAGTTTTGGTCAGAATCTAGGCATCACCCTCCTGCATCCCCCTCTGTCATTCACCATGTCCTGCCCCCAGACTCAGCCACTCTGTCTTCCCTCCACCACCACCACCACCACCATGTACATCTGAGTGAGCTTTCCACAAACACCAAATTTGTCACTCCCCTCTTTGGCCCTGCATGGCTCCCCATTTTCCTGGGACAAAGTGTCATCTCCTTGGCCTGGCTTTCAACAGCCGTCTCCAACTTCACAACCTCATCTGCCTGCAGTTCCCCCCGTTGCCATTCACCCCCAGCGCCCAGCTGCCTGAATAGGACAGGCTTTTGTTCACAGGGGCCCCTCCTCCACTTCCATGGCCCTCCTCTACTCAAATGCCTCTTTCTGCAGGCTGAGGAACTTGCACTCAGGCTAAGTTGGCTTAGGATGCTCTAAGCCTACCCTGTCCAAGAACCACAGTCTCTTTTTCTCCGATGCTTGACAACCCCTGTCTGAGCCCTTGGCTGGCCTCAGCTTTCTCCCCCCAGGGGCAGGGGCAGGGGCAGGGGCAGGTCCTTCCTCTGTGGGTAGCTTGGCTTGTTTGAAAGCCCTCTTCACACCCAGCTGGAGTCTGGTCCCTGTCTGCCCACCTCCTGCCCCCAACCCCACTGCTCTCTCTGTTCCAGGAAGTCGTGTCTGCTGGTTCCTTCTGCCCTGAGCATGAGGGTCCATTTCCCCAAGCCCTTGGGCCCTCCCCACAGGTATCAAACTGGACTTCAAGAGCCTCAAGGCTGTGGGCCCCTCGCTGGACCTCCTGCGGCGGCTGACAGAGGACGGGAGAGTGCGGAGGCCTGTGTGGATCAACGCGGACATCCTGAGGGGCCCCAATGTGCCCATCTCAATCGAGGTCAATGCCACACAGTGAGTGTTCACTTCTCTGCCCCAGCTGTGTCCAGCTCTCTTCCTTCACCATCTGGCACAGAAACTGCTCGGGGCACCTTTGCTGAGTTTACCTCCAGCCACACCATATAACCTGACCTCTGAGCCTTTGCACATGCTGTTCCCTTTGCCTCGAATGCCTTGCCCAAATTTCCCAGTCGTTACCTCCTCCCAAATCTACCCTGACATCCCAGGCTGCTGAGAGCCTTCAACACGTCCTCCTAACACAGCCCTGATTTCACTGGGCTATTACTGCCAGATTACCGGTTTATAGCCCCTACTCCACAGTGGACTCCTAGAAGGCAGGCAGGGCCCAGTCCTTTCTGTATCCCCAGTGACCAAGGCAGGGCTTGGCCTGCTAGAGAAAAGTCTAAAAGTGCTAACTCCTTCCCCAGCTCCCCCTGAAATCCCAGCACTGCCACCAACACCCTTCACATTGACCAGCTGCACATAACAACAGACGAAGGGCCACACAGAAGGACAAAGTGTGTCCAGTTTGACCCTTACCTAGCAGTGCCGGGTTGGGAGCATCTCCCCTCATGTTGCAGAAGAGAAAGCTGATAGTAATCGAGATTTAATTTATTGAATGTTTATTATGTGCCCAGGCACTGTTTCAGAAAGTACTTTAGTTATCCAGAGAATGAGGTAGGTATTATTATATTTTCATTTTATTAATACAGGAACTATCTCATCGAAGTTACACGACTGGCCTAGGTCTAAAAATTGCAAAGATTCAAAGCCAGGCCTTCCTGATTCTAGTCATCCATCTCTCCATCCATCCATCCAGTATTTATTGTGATTCTCAAACTGAGGTGCATTTGGAAAGCAGCCATTGGAAAAATATGTAGTCAGTGGCCCAAGATAAATAATGGCTCATCTTCTTAGAGTGTTGATTTTACTCAATAGTTTGGGGAGGAGGAGAGGGTAATATTATTCCTCTGTTAAAGTTTCTTTCAAGGGAAAATTTACATGGAATTTAAAAATCTGAAGCTTCAGAGACAAGTGGCAGAGTGTAGATCCCCATATCTGGGGCCCTGGCTTGTCTCCCCTGTCCAAATGGGGATGCTGAAGAGGCCCTGCCCTACCAGAAGGGATGACGTCTTTGAGAATCAAAGAGGTTGAATTGAGCTGCCCAAGGTTATAGAGTCCAGGACCTGAACCCAGAACCCCCTGACTCCAAAGTCCATGCCCCATTTGTAGGACCTTAAGTCACTTCTGTTCTTTAGGACTCAGCTTCGGTCCTTATACTCTACATTCAGCAGGACTTGCCACTTCCTAGCCCAGTGATGGGAACCCAGGAGATGAGGAAGGGGCCAGCAAGGCTCTCAAAGACCAGTGTCTCTGATTCTCCGCAGGTTCCTGGCCTTGGTCCAGGAGAAGTATCCTGAGGCCACCCTGTCTCCAGGCTGGACCACCCTCTATGTGCCGCTGTTCCTGAACAGGACATATACCCGAGCCATGGTGGAGAGGATGCAGGAGCTGGTGGGCACACTGCCACAGAGGGTCACCTTCCCCGTGCGGGCTGTCATGGTACGGGCTGCCTGGCCCCACTTCAGCTGGCTGCTGGGCCAATCGAAGAGGTGAAAACTCCCAGGCCCCTGCCACAGCCCCTGATCCACCAGACCCACCCCCCGGGCACTGTTACTCCCTGGGGAGATCCCAGCCACTTAACCATATCTGTCCAATACCCACTGGTGCTCACATCCTCTACAGCATCCCTGCTCTCTGCTTGTATACCTCTGGTGATGGGCTGCTTACTACCACCCAAGGCAGCCAGTCCATTAGTGGATAACTTGACCTAGTGGCAAGTCTTCCTCCCATGGGAGCCAGCTGTGCCCAGGATCGTCTTCTAGGGATTGGGGGACTCCCAACTGCCTAGTCCCACCTTCCTCGGCCACTTCCCACAGGAGTTCCAGGGCTGTCCCCTTCCCCCTCCACACCTAACTTCTTCCCCACTGCCTGTACCCATCGCTTTCTGTCCTTGTCCTGTTCCTAAGACAGGACCAGAAATAGATACTCCCAGTGAGGAGGCAGGGCGGGCCAGCCCCTCCTGCTCAGCCTCTTTACTCTTCCTTCCTGAAGCCCCTGTGACTTCTTCTGCCCTTGGGAAGGGGGGCAGTTCTCAGGGAGAAGGGGCTGGTGGGAAGCTGGAGGCCAGCTACTCTATCCCTGCCCAGCTAGGGTCCCGTTCTGAGCACAAGAGTGGGACTGAGGACCTTGCTGGGCCCAGGCAGGTGCTGAGCTTGGTCTCTGGGCCCCAGGTACAGCTTGACGCTGTGGCAGGGTGTCTTGGACCCCGTGTCGGTGGATGATCTCCTCTATGTCCGAGACAACAGCGCTTCCCACCAAGTCTACTATGACCTCTTTGAGCCTGTCCTGTCACAGTTCAAGCAACTGGCCGGTAGGAGGGGTGTGGGGCGGCCAGGGAAGCTGGTAGGGCTGGATTCTGCGGGCAGCATTTGGTGGACAGTGGAGCAGAGCTGGAGGGGTGAGGCATCAGAAGGGAAAATTCTGGGTGGAATCGGGTCAAAGAATTCTTTTAAGCGCCTACTGTCTGCCAGACGTGGGTATGGTATGCTATGTAAGCCTCAAATATCCAGGAAGCAGTGATTCCATTCTATAGATAGGGAAACTGAGGTTCAGACCAGTAAAATAATCTACACCAAGTCATTCCCTTGTACATAGCACAGCTTAGATTGGAACCCAGCAAATTCCAAACCCCATGTGCGTTTCCCTTACAGCGTAGCTCCTCAGAGACCGCCCCCCCCACACCAATGTACCTACTAATCAAAGACCCAGATACTACCCGTTTGCTTGTCCAGACCCCTCATTCCCTTGACCCTGGACCTAGGAGAGCCTGCAGTTAAGCCATCTCAAAGGGAACCCACGAGACTCAACATTCCTACCATGGGAGCCATGCCGGTGCGGGGAGAGGGAGTTCCAGCTTTGGGGCTGGCAGACTTGGTTCCATCAGGTTCTAACCCCGGGTGGCTGTGGGACCTTGGGGAATCCCTCCTTATAATCTCTGATGGGAGTACGTCTGCCTGGAAGGGTGCTGTGAGGCTGAGAGAGACTGTGTGTAGACACAGGACTCAGAGAAGGGGCTCCGTGAATGGTGGCCAGTGCATCTTGACAATTTGGGGCCCCACAGCGAATGCCACACGGAAGCGCATTTACTACACGGGAGGCAGCCTGATCCCTCTCCTCCAGCCCCCTGGGGGGGACGGTCTGAGCGTGGAGTGGCTGGTTCCTGACCTCCAGGGCAACAGAAGAACAGCAACAGTCAGCCTCCCAGGTAAGGCCTGCCTTCAGCCCCTGTGCTCCTAGCTAAACTGTGGGGGGAGAGGGGGGGATTCCTTTGCTCGGGGCAGGAAGCTAAGGCCTCTGTTACTGCGGCAATGTGCTGGACGCCATGGTGGCCGAGTGCAGTGGTATCGGGCAGGGGCCCCTAACCGTCAGTGCCCTTGAGCCCTGAGCCCTATCTACTGCAGGAGAGGCAGGCCCAGGCCCCAGGACCAAGCCCCAGTCAAAGGCCAAGAGCCGAGCTAGCAGCTGATCATGTCATTCAGATGGTCAGATGAGCCCCAGGCACATTTATAAAGCAGCCTTTCCACCCGGAGCCCGGACCCTCGACAGATCTCAGCAGACGGGGCACCAGCTTCTCCTTGGCTGCCCTCGCCCCATTGCCACCCCTTTAACAGGGCCTCTGACAGCCCACCATCACCCGAACTCCTGACACTTCGCCGCCTCCGTCCACTGCCTCTTTCAGACGGAGAAGGCATGATCCTGCTGACCGTTGGCCTCCAGGGGCCTGCAGCCAAGGACGCCGTGCCCGTCATACGCGCCCCGGGAGGTCCCGCCCCGACGCTGGAGTCCTGCCTCCTGCAGCTGGCCGGGCGGCCCGGGGGCTGGGGTGTCCATCTGCTCATAGCAGAGCCCTCAGCCCTCCGGCCGGCCCTGGCCACGCTGGCCCGCCTGTCTGCCCTGGGCCACCTGCCTCGGCCTGTGTGGATCGGGGCCACAGTCTCCCATGGCAGCTTTGCGGCCCCTGGCCACGTGGCCGGCAGGGAGCTGCTGACAACTGTGGCTGAGGTGTTCCCCCACGTGACGGTGGCACCAGGCTGGCCTGAGGAGGCGCTGGGCGGTGGCTACAGGGACCAGCTGCTTGCGGATATGCTGGAGCTGTGCCGGGGTCTCTGGCAACCTGTGTCCTTCCAGCTGCAGGCCGGGCTCTTGGGCCCGAACCCGGCTGGGGTGGTGGCCAGGCTGTTGGCGGCCTCCCCCCGGGCCACTGTCACGGTGGAGCACCGTCCTGAGGGGGACGACTATGCATCGGTGCGGGCGGGGCTGCTGGGAGCCAGGGCTGTGGACAGGACCCGAGTCTACTACCGGCTGCCCCCGAGTTACCGCGAAGACTTGCTGGCAGATGCTGGAGGGAACTGAGCACCCATGGGTGCTGGGCCGGTGGGCCCCTGGCTCCAGGCTTCCCACGGGGGAGGCAGCAAGGAATAAATGCCCCTGCCTGCCTCAGTGCGCTGCATGTGTGTCCCTGGGGGCAGGATGGAGGGGGAGTGGGTGTGCAGTGGCCACTGCCGGGGGCTTAGAGGGTCTGCAGGCTGGGGGCCAGATCGTTCCGGTTGTCCAACAGGAACTGCTCACAAGCCTTGAACGTGGTGTAGAACTCTGAGGAGAGACCAGCCACGTTGGTGGTCACATAGTTGAGAAAGCCCGGGGTAGCCTGGTTGTAGTAGGACACCTGCAGGATGGGAAGGAAGCCACATTCAGGGAGCTGGGCAGGGGGAGGGGGCGGGGAGCCCGTGGGCAGGAGCCAGGTGGGAAGGGCAGCAGATCCAAGCCAGTACCCTGGGGCCCTAGAAGATGACGTGGTGTGACCCCTCTTCTGGGGGTTGACAACCCCGCTTCCCTCAGTCACCACACACAGTTCAGATGCGGGAGGTTCTGGAGGACGGCTGGGTCTCCACAGCCCAGCACATACAAATGGTGCTCTAGGGTCATGGAAGCAAGTTAGAAATAAGCTCGGGGACTGTGCTGAGAAGTCCGAGGTAAGTGTATTGTAAGTTAGCGAACACCAGCCTCATCCCTACCTGGGCCCTGAGGCAGGGAGCTGCAGTTCCCCCCCACCCGGCCTCCTCCCCCACAGTTTCAATTAGCACTGACTGCCCTGCTGAGTTTTATGGGCCCTGGGAGCCATATAAAGCCTTCCCAGACAAGAGAGGTATACAAGTAAAGAGATGAATTTTAGGTCAGAACCCAGGCCTCTGCCCTCAGCATCCAGAGCTTTTTCCAAAACCCTACTGTCTTATCTCTGCACAGATCTTATGTTTTCAGCCCCTAACACTCTTAGGCTCCCCCGGGCTAGAAGAGAGCCTGCAGGTGGGGCCCAGGTATGGAGTTGAGCCCACAGCACAGAGCTCTGGACATGCATGTGGCTTTGGGGGGACCTGGGGGGTTGGTAAGGGAACACCGGCCTCACCTTGGTCAGCTGGTCCCCCTCTCTCCAGAAGCAGAAACCCGAGCAGAGGGTCTCCCCGCGCCTATATGCTGGTGTCTCGGGGTGTGTGGGCAGCGTAACTGACCGCATCGCGATGACATAGGGGTCCCTAGAGCCGAGCAAGGGAGGACAAGGGCACAGGAGGAGAAGGTGAGGGCCTGTTTCCGCCCAGTTCAGGCCCCGGAGCCCCCTCCGCACAGACCCCCTCACCAGACTCTGAGGCACATAAACTCTTAAAAGGCCCGACAGCTGGCTCTGGGCCAGGCTAGAGAGAGGACGTGCTTGTGCGTTAGCAGCCCTGAATTTGCCAGGAGCCAGCGTGGTTTCATTGCAGATTTTCTGGAAAAGCCCCTCCACTGCAGATGCTCAAAGGAGTCTCACGCTTTGGGATTTCATGCTTCACTTTTCTGTGCTTGTCTCCAGCAGAAGTGATACGGTGCATCCTGGCGAGCTGGAGGCCTTATCCCTCTTCAGTCAACGTGGGGCCTTCAGAGGGTGGAGGCCAAGGAGGTGGCCACGTGAGCAAGGGCCTGCCATGCCTGGGGTGAGGCAGCCTTGCCACCCCAGGGATGGAGACCACCCTGCCTTAGAGCACACGTGACCAGAGGCGAGATGTGTCCCCTCGTCCTCCATTTTACCCACAGCAAGGCCAGGGCAGCCCCTAAAAGCCAAGCGGTGCCTGGAGTCCCACACAGCAAACAGAGCTCTGAGTCTAAGCTGATGACCCCTCCTGCCCGCCTCCCGCCTCCGCAGGCCGGCACCTACCCATTGTCACAAGGTTTCCGCCGAGAGGCCAGGATCACAAAGTCCTGGGGCTTGGCATCGCCACCAAGGACAGGGCTGATGACATGGTAGATGGCATCGTCCTCATCCACCTGCTGCACTAGCTCCACGCTCCTATGGGGAGGCCCAGAGGTCAGGACTCGGGCTCCTTCTTGAGCAGATGTCTGGGGGACACTTTACCCCCTACCCTGCTCAGCAGGGGCCACAGGAGGGCAGGAAGGCCAGGCCAAGCACGCATGAACACACGGGAACACACATAGACACATAGACACGCAAATGCAAACAGACACGGGAACAAAGATAAGCACAAAGGCACACCTGTGAGCACACACAGACTCACGTAGATACCCACCAGTGCAGACACAGCCCCACACAGATGTGTGACAGTTTACTGGGTAGGAGCAGCTGCCGCGTGCCAAGCACTGTTCCAAGTGCTTTCCACGTACTCTCTCATTTAATCCCACAGCAGCCGATGCAATAGGTCCTCTCAGCATCCCCATTGTACAGATCCATAGGCATTAAGGAAGCAGAGCTGGGATGTGCCCAGACTGTCGGGAGCCAGAGCTCTGCCCCTCAGGCCCAGGCACACTGCACATATGTGTCCAGGTACACACACACAGGCTTACACCAATACGCACGCACAGAAACACGTATGACCATGTCCGACGCTGCCACCTTCTTCCCTGCTCTCCCACCCACCCTCAGAGGCTGCCTCATGAACAGGGCGCTATGGGCAGGGTGGGGGGAAGCAGCTAAGGGCTCCCTTTCCCCTTGGGACACTCCCCCGCTCCAATCCCATCAAGTATGGAGATCTGACTTAGCCTTCAAGGCCCACAGCAGCTTGCCTCCTCCAAGAAGTCTTCCTACCATAGGCCCAACGCCCCCAACATCCACCACCAAATTACCTCCCAGCTTTGTAGAATGTCACTACCAATAGGCTTGGGGTCACCTAGACCAAGGCTTTTTACTTTGTTTTGTTTTTTTTTTAAGATTTTATTTATTTGAGAGACAGATAGCACAAGTGGGGGGAGAGGCAGAGGAAGAGGGAGAAGCAGACTCCTTGCTGAGCAAAGGGCCAGATGGGGGGCTCAATCCCAGGACCCTGGGATCATGACCTGAGCCAAAGGCAGACACTTAATCAACTGAGCCACCCAGGCATCCCCTAACCAAGGCTTTTTAAAGCAATAGCCTTTTATGCACCAAATCTTAAACAGAAAGCCTGTGTAAAAACAACCACAAGTAGGCCCACTCTGGTAAGATAGATGGGGGGTAGGAAGGGGAAGGCAATTTGTCAAAACTCAACTGGCCAGACAACCTGCTCACTGAACTTCCATACACACAGACCCTCCTTATGGATATACTTGGGAATATAGGCTCCTCGTAAAGCAGCCACGGGAGAAATGACCAAAGTAAGGTGTTGGCACAACAGAAAATGACTTTAAAGGAATTTGAAAAAATACCAGGTTCAACTTTAACATTCTCATATTAAATACTGAAATTTTGGCTTGTTTTCCTAAGAACAGATTTATCTTCCTTGGCTAAATTCAGGAAGAAAATATTCACATGGAGAATCAGTAAATTCGGGGAACAAACGTATTCCTAGGAATAACATTTATATTCAGTAACTCACTACATTCAAAAATAACATATACACGCACATATTCCTAAGAAGAGCTGGCAAACTGGGTGAATTTATCAAACTGGCTGTCCCATTAGTTCCCTTGAAGCTGGGAGGGGGCCCACCCGCCCCCTCGGCCTTCTAACCCCCACCAAGTGGTCCCTGAGCTTCCTGTGGGGACACAGAACTCCACAGAACATGGTTTGAAAATCACTGATCTAGGGGTGCCTGGGTGGCTCAGTCGGTTAAGCGTCTGCCTTTGGCTCGGGTCATGATCCCAGGGTCCTGGGATCAAGTTCCACATTGGGCTCCCTGCTCAGCAGGAAGCCTGCTTCTCCCTCTGCCTCTGTCCCTCCCCCTGCTTGTGCTCTCTCTCGCTCTCAAATAAATAAATAAAATAAAAAATAAAAAAAGGGGAAATTTAAAAGAAAAAACAAAAAGGGGAGATTTAAAAGAAAAAAAAGAAAGAAAATCACTGCTCTATCCCAGAGTGCAAATGCATGACCTACACCTCAAGTACCCATTTTAAGAGGAGGAAAACAGGCCTAGAGGGGAAGGGACTTGCCCAAGGTCACAAAGCCAGTTGGGTCAGAAACAGAGCTTTTTTTTTTTTTTTTTTTAAGATTTTATTTATTTGACAGAGAGACACAGCGAGAGAGGGAACACAAGCAGGGGGAGTGGGAGAGGGAAAAGCAGGCTTCCCGCGGAGCAGGGAGCCCGATGCGGGGCTCGATCCCAGGACCCTGGGATCATGACCTGAGCTGAAGGTAGACGCTTAATGACTGAGCCACCCAGGCACCCCTAGAAACAGGACTTAAACCCAGGCCTCCAACTCCAACTCCAGGTTCAGTCTCTTCCCTGAGGGCTCAGAATGCCCTTGACTCTGACACCCACCCAACACATAACTACAATTCCCCCCTCCCCCCATGCCCGGCTTTAGCCGGCTAGGAGGGGGTGAGCATAATGGGGGATGGCTCAGCAAGGGACACCTGAGGGCCCAGCTTCCCCACCAGACCTGAGCAAAGCACCCTGCCCCGTTGGCACCTTGGCCCTCACCGGTAGTGCTTGTCCCACTCGGGCCTCCGAAGCAGGTCCGAGAGCAGCAGGAAGGCCTGGGTGGTGTCCACGTGCACTGACATCTCCATGTGGAAGGAGAGGAACTTGTCTTCCTCCAGAGTGTACAGGCGGACCTGCAGGGGACAGAGGGCAGCCTCGTGCCGTGCCCCGTCCCCGAGCTACGCCGGGTGATGGACTGGGCTGACTCAGATGCTGGAGGCCTGGGGCTGGCAGCTCAGGGCTGCCACTGACTTGCTGTGTGACTGTGAAAAAGTGACTCAACCTCTCTGAGCCTCAGTCCCATCCCCATGAAAAGGGGCTGCTGAGAGAATTCAGCGCAGGGGGACAGGAGGGTGCAGTAGGAAGCAGTGACTAAGGCAACAATGGAATGGGTCCTCGGAGCCAGGCGCCTGTTAAAGCCCCTAATGTCACGGGTGGGGGAAGTGACTCTCCCCAGGGCACAGGCAGAGCTCATGTCTTCCCTCAACCCAGGCTTCTCCATTGGCCCTATCTCTGCAGGGAGGAAGCAGCAGGGCAGAGAACAGTATAGATGAGGGGTTGGGGGCCAGATGGTGGGTGGGCAGGAGAGAAAGATTTGGGGGTTCTCCACTCCAGGTCCTGTGGGAGTTTCTCCCTCTCCCTCTGCACCTCATCCCCACTCATGTGCTCGCTCTCTCTCAACCTACTCTCTCTCTCTCAAATAAATAAATAAAATACTAAAAAAAAAAAAGAAATCCCCTTTTGACATGAGTGGTTGAGAGAACTTCTGTTGCTTGAGATCAACCACCTCTGCTGCTGGGTGGGGTCAGCTACCTGGTTGACCTCCGAAGACAGCACCCAGTTGTCCTTGGCCACGAGCATCTTCAGGGAGGAGACATTGTTGTAGCTCAGGTACACCTGGACCAGAACACACAGAGAAGCCTCACCTTCTCCCCTTCCTCGGGGGCTCTGGGCCAGGGCCACGCTGGACCGGGGGAGAGGACATTGGGCTGTGAAGGGGGGTGGGGGCCGGGCCCTGGGCTTTGGGACAGAAGGCCCCGCCTTGGGCAGACTTGCTGTGTGATGCTCATCTCGGGGCCTCAGCTCCCTCCTGCCAAACGGGGACCGAGGAAAGTCCCTTGCTAACTGTACCAATCTTGAGTCATGACACAGTATCCTGTCCCCTTTAGGCCTACTCCCAAACCCATTCTGACAAGAATGCAGAGTCAGGGTACCCCCTCCCCGGTCCCAACATGGGCCGGTGGACTGTCCCCTCAGAGCAGAAGGCCTTACCTGGTTGCTAGGGTCCCAGGGGACAGAGAGGGGCATTTCTGCCTGTTTACAGGACACGATGTACTTCCTGGGAGAGGGAAGAGGACAACCATGGTCCCTGGGGAGCCCAGGTCTTTCAGAAGACTTCGCTCCGGGTGCTCAGCCCAGCACTGGGGGAGGGACTCCTGTCTGGCCATGGAGACGGGCTGGGCACCCAGAAAACGGGAGCTGAGAGCATACAAACTCATTCAGAAGCAGAGCAAGGCCAGGGGCAGGGTGCCGGGGGAAGGCTCAGTCCCGCACCCTCCCTGAGCGGTTAACTCTTGCTAAAGCAGCTTCGCCCTGGTGCCTCAGCGGCCTCTTCTCAACAGTGGGATTGGGTGTTGCATCTGCCTCGTGGGGTCATCATGAGGACGGGGGTCGGCCTATGATAAGTGCTCCAGAGATGCACACTTTTCCTATCCGCACAGAGAGCAAACCTCAGTGTACTTCCAGCACTTTCCGCTCTGGAAAGTGCTTCGGCAGCAGTGGTTCACACCCGGCTGTGTGTCTTGAGCAACTGCCTCTCCTCTAGGGACCTTTCTTCATCTGCCCACCACACATCAGGGTCAACGGAAGGAACCCAGGATTCAGAAGTGGCCGGACCCCACCAAGTTCAAATTCGCACTCCGCCCATCATTCCTATATCTGTGTGCCCATGGCCGCCTCATCCCTCTGTGCTCAGTGTCCTCACCTAGATAAAGGGCCAGGAAGACCCCTGGGTAGAGAGGCTGCGTGGACGTAAAGGGCCCAGCCCGGTGCCCAACCCAGGGACGGCACTGAAGAAATGGTGGTCCCTGGGGCCTGGGGAGCAGGTGGACAGCCCTGAACCCATGTCCCCTCCCACCACCCAACCCGCACTTGCCTGTCCAGTCGGATCTTCTTCCTGGCACTAGCCTCTCGGTAGCGCCGCTCGCCATCCTGGGGAGAGACGCAGGGACAGATTGTGGTGCGGGCCAGACGAGCTGCTTGTGCCCTGCTCCCCACTCCCACTCCCGTGTTACTGTCTGCCCCCCAAGGCCCGAGGAGGCCCTGCAGCCCTGATGTGGAGCTCAGGTCTCACGGGGGTAGCCTGAGGCAAAGCAGCCCAGACAGGAAAGGGCCGAGTCTCTGAGCTCCAGCCCTAGCTTCCCCCAGACTCTCTGAGTGACTCTGGGAACACCACCTGCCCTCGCTGGACCTCGACATCCTCCTCTGCACAGACAGTGCTAGTAAGAACCCACATTTCCTGGCTACTTGCTGCTACCAGGCACTCTTCTAAAGTGCCTTCCGTGCAGAATGTCAAGCCTCGCCACAACCCTCTCAAGTTGGTACTCATATTAGCCCCATTTTACAGAGGAGGAAACTGAGGCACAGAAAGGTGAGTGGCTTACCCAAGGTCGCAGGGGTAAGGAGTGGGGCCAGGAACAGAACCCTGATGGCCTGACCCGGAGCCCACCCTCTTAACCAGTGCTTCTGATGTCTCCCCACTCATGAACATTAACCGGCACAGGCTGAGAGGCCCTTGTGGACTGTTCACCGCCCCTCGTCTGTCGGGCCCCCCTCCCCCAACCCCATCCCCGCCAACACCCAGCTGCGGAGTGCGGGGTTTTCCCAGCCAATTCTCCCCCCTGGGAGGCACCTAACTGAGCTAGACCCATACACGGGGCCGAGTTCTTCCAGGCAGACCAAGGTGCCTGCCTAGCACAAGGGGCATCTCTGGGGGTCACGGGGCACTGCGAGCTGGCTGTGCCCCGACAGAGGAGCAGGGCTGAGCCCGTCACTCCCCGGCTGTGTCAGGGGCTAGCAGGCCCCACCACCCCTGGGCAGGGAGGGAGGGGAGCTGGTGGTGGGGCAGGGTGCCACTCACCCCAGGCTGGGGCCGAATCCAGGGCAGTGTCCGAGGCTGCTCATCCGCGTCCAGGACCACGAAGGTCATGAAGGCACTGTTGATGTGCCGCCGATGGGTCTCAGCCTCCTGGCGGTAAGCCTCCACGCACACGCCCACCTCCATGCTGAAGGACAGGGACGGCCGCTCCCATGCTGGACGGACCTTCCTGAGCCCGTGCCCGCTCCCCAACACACACGCACACCCGTGCACACACGCACACTCCTGCAGCTCTCCCAGCAGCCCGGATCAGAATCCCTCTGGTAGGAAACCCAGAACTGTTCCCTTTCATCAGTGTTTACAGAGCACCCACTACATGTCTGGCCCTATGCTAGTCACTGGGCTCACAGAAGTGAATAAACTGGGTCGGTCCACGCGCTCATGGGCTAACAGCTAGGGAATGGGGCAATAAAGAAGTGTGTATACACACAGACACACGTATGTACATATATATGTATATATAATATGTAATGTAATATATGTATATAATATGTAAACATAAGAATATACACATATGTGTACATATATGTATATAATATGCAATGTAAACTGCAAAGGATTCTGGACGGACATGAGCATGAAGGTGGGGGTGCAGAGCCTACTTGGAAAAATGTCCCTTACGCACATCTTCACAAAGCTCTAACAGCCGTGCTCCTGACAGCTCAGTTGCTGCTATTTCTATATATCCATCTTCATGAATTATAAAAAGCAGCCACCCTCACCCACCCCCCTCGCTTAGGAAGCTCTATGATCCCAGCATGTGGACGTTCTGCGGAGGGGGAACAAAGACCTAGAACAGGACAGTCACTGGGCCAAGGTCACACAGCAGCCAGGAAGGGAAGCCGAGCTGGAAGGGGGGCCTTGCAGTTCCTAGTTCAGGGTGTCCCCTCCCTTCCCCCCGCACAGCGGCAGACTGAGTGATGACCATAACAGTAATAATAATCCTGCACTGCACAGTTTCCCTGGCAGGCTACCAGTAAGACCTCACTGAATCCTCACAACTATGATGTTGTTGTGGTGAGCCCCATTTTACAGGCAAAAGAGCTGAAGCTCGAGTGGGACGCCTGGGTGGCTCAGTCAGTTGAGCGTCTGACTCTTGATTTTGGCTCAGGTCATGATCTCAGGGTCGTGGGATGGAGCCCCGTGTGGGACTGCATACTGACCGCGGAGCCTGCTTGTGATTCTCTCTCTCCCTCTGCCTCTGGTCCTCCCCTGACCCCCACCCCTGTTCGCAGGCTCTCTCTCTCTCTCTCCCTGAAATAAATAAATAAACAAATAAAGAGTACAGCTATAAAAAAAAACCCCTGAAACTCAGAGATGTTGAGTAACTTGCCTAAAGCCACACACCCAGTAAAAGGTGAGCCAAACTTGAACCCAGGGAGCCTGGTTCCCTCACTTTTCTTTTTAAAGATTTTATTTATTTATTTGAGAGAGAGAGCATGAACAGGGGGAAGGGCAGAGGGAGAGGGAGAAGCAGACTCCCCCTCGAGCAGGGAGCCCAACGTGGGGCTCAATCCCAGGACCCTGGGATCATGACCTGAGCCGAAGGCAGACGCTTAATGGATTGAGCCACCCAGGTGCCCCGTGGCTCCCTCACTTTTAACAATTACATTATGATCTTTGAAATCACCAACAAAGATACATATTTAAAGTAAGCTTTCTCGGAGGTATTAGGTTTCATTCCAAATTAAGGGCTCCGGGAACAAATTGTTGTTTTAGGAGAAAGGGAAGGATTTGATAAATGATGGAACACTGGCAAGAGGGGGCCCTATGATGTGAGCACTCACAGTGCGCCAGGCCCAGAGGCAGGAGCCGGGAAGAGAGACAGAGACACGCTGAGCATAGGGTCTGCTCTGAGACCACAGGAGCCACAGGGCTGGGGAGCCCAGAGGAGGGAAGGGCAGAGCTGCATCTCAGTCACGGTGAAGGCGCCCTGCAGCTGGGCAGGGTTTAGACCTCATGGGCCTCATCTGCAGGGGAAAGGGTTCCTGGCAGCTTTGCAATTGGGTCAGGAAGAGCCCTCAATCCCAGGGGGCCCTGGTCCCACTCCTTACCTATGTTTGAAGGCGTTGTTCACGATGGCCTTGAGCACTAGGCGGTCCCCGACCTGGGAGGGGCCCCGGAAGTGGAACATCTCAATGGCCTTCAGTGTAGGGTGGGCGCGGCACAGGCGGCTGGAGGAGGCAGGGGTCGGAGAGACAGGACAAATGCCCCAGTGCTTCTGCCACAGGCCTGGACCAGCCTCTCCCCTGCCCAAAATGGCAACCCGGAGGACAGGAATGGGAAAGGCAAATGGCTTGAGGTACGGGGAGCATAAGATACAGGAAGAAAGCAGGCAGGGCCAGGTCAATGGGAGGCTGCAGTGCAGGGCCAGGGAGGTGGCATTTCCCACGCAGGTGATGAGGACTGCGCGGAGGGAACGGCCAGCTCAAGGAAAAAATCACTCCTCTCTGGCTCTCTGGGTCTGAAAGCCCTAGGTTTCCTTAACAGAACAGCCAAGCTCCTGAAGCCTTGAACGCCAACACCAAGCTGGGGTTTCTCCCCCAGGAGGAACGGGCCAAGGGAAAGAGGGAGAGAAAGGAGGGGAGGCAGAGACAGTGCACTCTCCCCTCACCTGGCTGCGATGGTGGCCACGTTCTCCATCCAGGCCATGATCTGACCCCCAAAGGTATTGCCTTGGTGATTGGCATGAGGAGGCAGGACCAGCTCCACGCTCTCCACGCGGGTCTTCTCGGCCGGCACCATGCAGCTGCAGTCCCTGCTTTCCAGATCTGACCGGGGAAGGGCAGAGGGAGGGAGGTGGGAAGCGGAGAGGTTCCCAAGGGCAGACCCTCCCACGGGGCAAACCCAGGGAACCCCCCGCCACCAGCATTCCCGGTCACCCAGATTCTTGTATTGACTCAGCACTGAGAGTGAGGAGAAGGGGGACTCGGGCTGAGCAAGGTGAGGCTGTCACGGGGCAATGGGCGGAACACCCACCTACAGAGAAGACACACCTGGTCTGAACCCCAGAACCACCCTACACAGGTTGTACGACAGGCAGTCAAGGAACCTGACCCTCTGACCCTCAGTTTCCTCATTGGTGAAGGGCAGATGTCAGACCCAACCCATTGGATTGTGAAGATGAAGTGTGATCGTGATTCTAGAGTGCTTGGCACCAAACATAGGAGACAGACTCTCAAAACGATAGTTCTTCCCTCTCTCTGCCCTGACAGGCCCTGTCCCTCAGGGGAATGGCATCAGGAGATCCTCAGTAGGAGAGGCCCAAGAGTGGACAGGGCTGTGGGGGTCAGAGGAGCAGATGCTGATATGACCCCCCAACCCAAGGAGGTGCAGTCTATCTCCCACTGACCAGGAAGAGAGACCTCATCAGGGAGGGCCCATCAGAGAGGTGGCCTTTCACTTGGCTTACAGGCTGCTCCAAGATGCCACAGACAGGCAGGAGGGGAGGTGGAGGGGGGGCCCGAGCTGAGATCTGGAGACAGGACGGGTAGGACAGTCACAGGAAGCAACGAGGCCTTGGTTTAGGTGGAGCCAAGGGCAAGTAAAAGGTCAGCACCAGGTGAAGCTGAGTAGCCGGCCAAGGGCCCGGATGCCACGCTAAGGCATTTGGACTAACCCTTGGGTGGAAGGGCTGTCAGGACAACAGGGATTTGGAGGCTGCAGTGGATGGATGGCTCTAGGGGGGATCTCAAAGACAGTAGGAAGAACTGGGCCTCCTCAGCCACAGCCCCCAGACTCCGTATACAAAAGGTACACGGAACTGGGAGCCCCTTTCACTGCTTCACTGGGGCCAACTGCTCCCACCTGCTTTCTCCCCCTCTGGGCAGCTGAACTACATTTGAATTGTCCTAGAATTGCCTCCTCTAGGGTTCAAGGAAGACTCCACATCCTACGGCTCTGGAGATCGGTGAGTGAATCCAAGGTTACCCCTCTGGGCCTTTGCCCAGCCTGTGTTCTCCGTCAAGAAAAACCTTTCCTTATCTTGCCATCTGTCAAAATCCTACCAGTCCACAGGAGATCTGTGTGTGCTGGTATAGAACAATCTCCAAGATGTACTTTTAAGCGGAAAGAAGTAAGATATAGAACAGTATGTACTGTATGCTCCCTTTTGGGTAAAAAGAGAGGGCTAAATAATACATAGTATGTTTAAATATGCAGGGAATCTTCTGGAAAGGTGCCCAAAAATGAGTAACTGGAGGAGGCCCGGGTTCTGGGTAAGAGAGAGTCTTGCGGTTTTTATTCTATATGTATATCTATATCTATATTATTTATGTATGTGTGCATATATCTATATGTATATATGTGTACACACACACACACACATATATATATGCTTTTTAAAAAATCCTATAGTCTTCAAGGCCATGCCCAATAGTACCTTCCCAAATACCCTGAATCCTAAACATCCAAATACACTCCGTGGACAACAAAGGGTTTTCCTCAGGTCCTAATTCCATCTTCACAGCTCCTAGGAGCTGAGCAAGAGGCCCAAACATGCCCTGCCCTGAAGGAGACCTTGAGACAAGAGGGCCATCAGGCCAGTGCGTGGGAGTCTCCTTCCTCTGACTGCCCAGCGGGGGCTGAGGACAGACGGGGGCACGCAGGATGTCAGCTGCCCTCCACACCCACGGCCGCTCACCATCCTGAATGGCGCAGTTGGCCAGGAGGTCCTTGATGGTGTCCGCGTAGAGCAACCGCATGCGCCGGCGCTCAGCCGCCACGCTGTGCTCCGTCTTCTCCTCTTCCGTCCGCGGCGTGGTCTGCTTCAGCTTCACCTGCGGCGGGGGGTGGCATGGGGGGATGCTTAGGACAGGTTTCCTGAAGCAGCAGGAAGGGTTGTGCCTCATTGCACACCTGGGGCTGCTGCTGGATGGTTACAAGTCTTCGTCCCCTCTGTCCCCATCTTCCTGTCTCCAAGTGGACTGATATATCACTTTCGTTCTCCAAATGTCCCCAGACCCCTTTCTTGGGCAAAGGCACAGAAGATGGGGGGCGGGGTCTATACGACACGTAAGGGAGTGATGAGATCTGAAGAATCCCACGAGACACACACGGAGAGGTGGAGAAGAGGAGTGAGGGAAAGTGCCTGAGGTCTGGCCACAGTTGGGGGGAGCTTCCTCTGTGAATTCCCTGAAGCGCCCCCACCCCCACCCCTCCACTAACCCCCAACCTCATCACCCTGGTCCTGGCCTGCCATGACAAGCAGCCAGGTGGCCCAGCAGCACGGAGTGGCCAGGTGTAGCCCCCTACCTTGGAGAGCTCCCGGTGGGCCACAAAGGTGGCCAAGGCCTTGCACACACTCCACTGCTTCTCAGAGCACAGGTCCTCAGAGGCCACCTGGATGCCCACCTGGAGAGGAAGAAAAGGTAGGAGGAGTGAGGAGGGGAGAAATGGAGGTCCCAACCTGAGGCTCCACAATCCATGAGACAGGAAGGCCCGCCCCAGGCCAGGCCTCATGTTTCTGTATCACCTACTGAGTCTAGGAGGCCAGAAACCTGAGACAGGTTCTGATTCTACCCCAGGATCCCTGGAAAGCCTTGGGCAAGTCACTTCCCTTCTGTGGTCCTTGGTTTCCTCATCTATAAAATGGGAGTGAGCACAGGGCACCTGGCTGGCTCAGTGGATAGAGCGTGTGACTCTCAATCTCAGGGTTGTGAGTTCAAGCCCCACATTGGGCATGGAGCCTACTTAAAATATGAATGAATGAATGAATGAATGAATGAAAGAAATGGGAATGAACATACCTAGGAGAGAATGAAAATGAGACTGTATCTAGGAAAGGACTTAAAGTAGGTAAAATGTTGGCTACACTGAAAAGACAGACATCTGGGGGGGTGTCCAGAGGGTACCCAGAGGCAGTCAGGACTCTGCCCTCCCAGCCTCAGTGGCCCCTCAGTAACCAGCGGCCCGACTAGGGGAAGCTGCTCGGGACTGCCATCCACAGGTGGGAAAGAGAGTCTCTCCCCCAGAGCTCACAGGGCTCACTTAAGAACCCCGCAGCACAGGAATCATGCTCCCGTTTCACCGATGGGAAGACAGAGGCTGTGGGAGGTAAGCTAATGCACTGAAGTCCAGGCTCTCTCTGCTCCAGCCCTGCTGCCTCCAGGGTCAGGCCCAGCGGCCGTCTTCCCCGCTTTCCCATGACCACCTGCTGCTGAAGAGGGTCTGAGGTGAGATGTGAAGACCCAGGAGGCTGAGAGTCAAGTCTCGGGTTGGAATCTATGTGACCTGGTGACCTGGGGCAAGTCTCTTCCCCTCCCTGGGCCTCAGTTTTCCCTTCTGTGTTATGGGGTATTGGACAGGAAGAGCCTTAGGATCCTCCCAGCCCGGCCAGCTGTTCCCGAACTCTGCTGCCTCCACGAGGGCCCTGTGAGTGTGAGTGTGCCCAGGCTGGGGGCGGAGAAGGGAGAGGAGGTAGAAACCCCAGCCACCCCGCTACCGACCGCCAGGCAGCAATGACCCCACACACCTCCATGCTGGAGTTGAAGGCCCGGTTCACCTTGGCCTTGATATTCACCACTTGTCCGACACTGGGGAGAGAAAAGCAGGAGGTGGGCCTTCCAGAAGGGAGAGAGGGAAGGAAGAGGGGCCCCAGATACTTGCAGGGCCTCTGCTGGGGGAACTGGCAGGGCAATGTCATGGCTTACAGACCATGTTCACATCGGCAATGTCACTGAGTCCTCAAAGCAAGCTGGCGAGACAGTGTTAGCACCTCATTTTACAGGTGGGGAGGCGGAGGCTGAGAGAAGTGGCACGATTTCATTCATCTCTCCCTTGTCCAGTGAATGTTCAAGCTTCTCTTTGCTTGAGGCTCGACAGTCCCCTCCTCAGGGAACCTGCCCTGCCCCTCTGTCACTCGATAAGATTCACCCTCCTGACATTTCTTCCAACAGATGCACCTCTGTCTCCCCCACAACCCTTAATCTCCACTGGGGCCAGGATCACATCTGTCCTGCTCCCCATTGACGCTTCAAGGCCTAGCGCACAGCACGGGGTAGGTCCTCCATAAATAGTGGCCTACTGGATCAATGCACTCCACACCTATTGAATGCCTACTAAGTGCAAGGGACTATAAACAGAGGGTGGGAAGGAAAACGGAAACATTTAAAGAACGCCTACTCCGTGCCGAGCCTACTCCGTGCCGAGCCTACTCCGTGCCTAGACTACTCCATGCCGAGCACCGTGCATGACCTCATTAGAGCCTCCAGATTAGCTTGACAGGTAGGTTTAGGGGGATTGAACATCAGAGCGGGTAAGCCGTCTGCCCAAGGTCACCCGACTAAAAGGTAACAGAGCCAGGGTTCTACACTGTTCTGTGGACTCCAGTGGCCCCACTCTTTCCAGCTGCAGCCTGTCCCTCTGGAATAATTCCCATGTCCAGATGAACAGGCAGAATCCCTAGAGGAGCCACTTCGCCTGCTCCGTGTCTCACTAGGGGCAGCAGAGGGTGCCCAGAGGACAGACGAGGAGAAGGAGCCAGACAGGGGCTAGGACGACCTTGAGCAAGTCCTTTCATCTCTCTGTGCCTTGGCTCACAAACATAGAGAGCACTGTGCAAATTTCTTCCTCAAATACACAGCCTCCTCGCCAAAACTAGGAAGGGTCCCTTCCAAGGGGCCTGCCTGTCAAGGGGCGGCAGTGGACACAGCGGGAAGAACCACATGGGCCTGGGTTCCAGTCCAGCTCCAGCGTGACTGTCACACTACTGAGTTGCGTGACCTTGGATGAGTCACTTTGCCTCTCTGAGCCTATCTCCTTGTCTGTAAAGTACCGAGATGCACGACTACTGAGGGTCAAGTGAGAGGGGGGTGTGACAGAGCCAGCGCCAGGCCTGGCCCCCATAAATAACAGAAGCTCATGTTTGCCAAGGACTTGTCCATTTCTGTTTATTCTGTCAGCAGTCCTAATCGGCATGGAAGGATTGTCATTTCTAGGAGATGCATGCTGACACGTGGAGGGATGAAGTATCAAGATGTCTGCAACTTACTTTCAAATAGTTGAGAAGAGGGAGAGAGAGAGAAGTATGTGTATTTATTTATCCATATATAGATAAAGCATATTTAGCAAAAAAAATGTTAACTCTTGAATCTCACTGGTGGTGATCATTGCACTATTCAAGTTTTCTAGAGTTTTAAGAGTTTTCATGATAAGAAATTAGGAAAAAATTTCCACGATCCCTAAAATAAAAAATAAGCCTATTTTCTGTGGTGCTAAAAAAAAGAGAGAGATTTGTGGGTTTTTTGTTTGTTGTTGTTTTTTTTTAATTTTATTTATCCATTTGACAGAGAGAGACACAGCAAGAGAGGGAACACAAGCAGGGGGAGTGGCAGAGGGACAAACAGGCTTCCCTGCCGAGCAGGGAGCCCGATGCGGGGCTCGATCCCAGGACCCTGGGATCATGACCTGAGCTGAAGGCAGATGCCTAACGACTGAGCCACCCAGGCACCCCCAAAAAGAGATACTTGTGTCTCTTCCTCTTCTCCCTCCTCTTCTTCCTCTTCCCCCTCTTCTTCTTCTTCCTCCTCCTCCTCTTCCCCCCCTTGCCCCCGGCCCCGGCTCTCCCTCCCCCTGACTAGCTTCCCCCAAAGCCAGGCAGACAACCATTTGGACTCCCAAGCTCCTCTTTCCTCCTGACTCTTCCATCCCACAGCTCAGGCCAAAACTGGCTCCTTCCCCAGGGTCACTGCCCAGTCTCCGCCTAGTCTAGCTCCCCAACACACCCTCTGGGTGTTCTTCACATCACAGAAAGACAGCTCCCGCAAACAATCTGAGCCCTGTGCAAGCCCTTCCCCGGGACCAATTTACTGGCAGGGAACAGAGGAGCATATTAAATGACACCACAGTGATGCTAACAGCAAAACCCAGATGGTGGAGAACTTGAGAGGGCAAACAACCAGGTCTCCTCCACAAATAAATTCTGAGGAAAAAAGGAGAGAGATGG
This sequence comes from Phoca vitulina, assembly GCF_004348235.1. Lineage (NCBI taxonomy): Eukaryota > Metazoa > Chordata > Mammalia > Carnivora > Phocidae > Phoca > Phoca vitulina. The sequence continues at coordinate 58,052,760 of NW_022589705.1, forward strand.
TGAGGGGACAGGGTGCTGGGGGAGGGGGAGCACCTATAGATAAAAAAGACTTAAGAGACACAGCAATCGGTTGCAACCTTATCTGCATCTTGACTTGAACAACAAAAATAATTATAAAGCAAAACAAAATAAAAACAAAATTAGGAGACAGCCCCTGAATGCTGACTGGCTATTTGATGTTCACGAGAAATTATTGCTAATTTTGTTTAGGTGTAGCAATGATGTTGAGGTTATGCTTAAAGGAGTTCTTACCACTTAGAGATACATTTTGAAATATTTTGAAATGGCAAAAACAAAAACAAACCAAAAAACCTTCTGCAGGTTGCCTCAGGGGCAGCCAGGCCTTTCCTCACCAACCTTGCTCCTGACCCATCCCCAGCTTGCCCTCCTTCCCAGGATCCTTTCTGGCTTCCCCTCCCACACACACCCTCCTTGGCCCAGACTCACCTTCACTCTCTGAGTCCTGCAGCAGGTACATCCATCATGCATGCCCACTCCCTACCCCCAGCCCTCTCCTCCCTGCCTCCTCTGAGTGCCAAAAACTGTGTTGGCAGCAGAGACCTAGACCTGGCCCAGACACAGCTCCTCTGGCCTTCAGAGTGTCATACATATGGTGTTGATGGTACTGAAGCCAGCTCAAACACCTCCTCCAGGGCGCCCCCTTTGACTACCCTCTATGCCATCACACTCACCCCCAGACATATAGGAAATGTGGCCCACTGGTTAAAAACAAGAGCTCTGGGGCTCCTGGGTCCTCCACTAGCTGTATGACCTTCAGTTTCTTCATCTGTAAAATGAGGATACTAATAGCCAGAACCTCGTAGCATTGTTCCGAGGATTAAATGAGTTAATGTATTAAAAAGGCATTACAAATAACACATCAATATTAGTTCATTCATAGTGACAAAGGTACTGTACTAATTAAAATGTTAATAATAGGGAAACTGGGTGCTGGGTGTGAGATATGTAGGAACTCTCCATATGATCTTCTGAGATACAACTTTTTTGTAAATCAAAAACTAAAATAAAAGATATTTAGAAAAAGTGTTACAAAGCACCCATATGTGAGAGTTCATTATTAGCAAGGCAGGTACCCCTCTGAATTGAAATTATGTTTCTACATTTGCCTCCTGACAAATGGGAGTTCCTGGGGCACAGGGACTATGGTCCAGTTGACTTTGCATACCCCAAACCCAGCATGGGCCTTGGTCCGGAACAGATGCTAGTAGTGACAAAGGACCGAATAAATGAAGACAGGGATTGGCCAAATTCTCTCCTTAACCGCAACATGCTGGGTACCCGGAAAGCCCTGAATCAGCCCTTGGCGTCTGGTGTCCTAGGCACTGATGCTGAGTTTAGGAGCAGTCCTGGAGGCCAGAACACTGTGTGCAACCCCTGCGGCCTGTCCTGGGCCAAGGGCTTGGCACGCTCCATGAGTCCCAGCAAAGCTAAATGGAGGCAAAGCTCGGCACAGGGTGATGAAGAGTTTTCTAACCAGGATAGACATTTTAAAAGGCAACCACAAAACAAAACTGTGAGGTAGTGAACTCCTCGTTCCAGAAGGTATGTAAGCAGAAGTTGAATGGCCCAAGCTTCTGACTCAGGCTTTGCCAAAGGACCTTGCCTAGAAACCTTTCTACAGTCCAGTGATCAACAACCCCCAGAGAATGTCCAAGTTCCAAAGGACAAGCACCGATTAAGTCTAATCCCTTCCATTTGGCAGATAAGAAAACTGAGGCCCAGAGAAAGAGACTGACTTCCCCAAAGTCACACAGCACCCCACGATGCCGCCTCAGCAACGTCCAACCGCAAACCTGGCCACAGGAACCCGCCCCACAGCACCCAGCAGCAGGCCAGCTCCTGGCCCATGGGTCCCCCAGACCCCTGCAGACGGGCCTGTACCTGCTCTGCAGAGGCCCTCAGTCAGTGGAGTCAGATTCCAGGGTTCCAGGCAGCTCACAGGCTGACCAGGTGGGGAGATGGAGGAGGGGCCCTGGCTCTGTGGTGGGCAGACCAAGGGGACCAAGAAGCAGGGGGGCCACTTACCTAATGGTGTGCTCAAAGTAGATATCGTCCATGGAAGCGGTGACGCAGGGGCAGCCAGCGTGCCTCTCGGCTGGTATCGGAAGAAAGCCGTGCATTAGCAGCATCCCCATGTCACCAGGCCTCTGAGCAATGGTCAGGTGGCCCGAGCTAAGGCTGTGCCTCTTGGCCCACACCCCTGCCCTCCTCTACTTTCTTCACCTCAATTACTAATACACACTGACCCTCTTTGTTTATCTGGGTTTTGTCTGTCTGGTGTCTCTCCCTGCTGGGAGACGGCAAGTCGCTTGAGGGCCAGGAGTTTTGCCCGTCTTGTTCACTGCTGGGCCCTGGGCCGGGAGCAGTGCCTGGCCCGAGGTAGACACCCAATGAGCGGCTGTTGAATGACTGAGTGATCACCCTGGGCTATTCCACTTCCCAGCTCTCCCAGGTGCCACGCCTCTGGCCTCTGCCGTGGGCTTCACCCACCTCTGTTTTGTTGGCTGAGTCACTCTTACCCTCGGGACCGTGCTCACCGCCGCCGCCTTAGTCCCTTGGGAATCCCTCCCCTGCTGGGGCAGGGTCAGGGCCTCTGATCTGTTCTCCCACAGACCCAACCGTGCCTCTTGCGCAGCCCCCATCAAGCAGTGCAGGGAAGTCACCTGTCTGTGCCCCCACTGGGCTGCGAGCTCCCTGTGGGTTGGAGAATACTCAGACTCCAAAAGGAGAGGAATGAGCTCGCTTCAGCTCCACTCAACTCAGGAAGGCAGGCAGCCATGGCCCTGGCTCATGGCGCCCTCAGGCCAGCCTGGGGCAGCCCCACTTGAGGCGGCACTGTGTTGGAGCAGGGACCCGAGGGTGCAGGCCAGCCCTCAGAGCTGTGGGCTGTGGGGGAAAGAGGGTGGGCCCGAGCTGAGCATCGAGAACTGGGAGGGGACATTTCAGGCAGGTGGACCAGCATGAGCAGAGAGCAGGACGAGGAATGAGCGTGGCGCTCGGGGGGGACAGTGACCATCTCTGATGATCGAGGCCTCTCCTCGGGGTGGCGGGCACCGGCGGGAGGACGCCTGTGCCAGGCGGAGCCTCACCGGACAGGCAGGCGGTGGTGTCGATCCACTTGAGCAGCTGCCCGACACTCAGCTCGCCGCGCTGGTTGGTGTGGCAAGGCAGCACCATCTGGCTCATCTGCACCTCCGTGGGGCTCCGGTAGCCCTCACCGTCCACCATGGCACCGTCGGCGTGCTCTGCGCGAGAGGCTGACTTCCGGGACGTGCGGCCCGAGAACACAGACGCGATGCCCTGGGAAAAGGTGGGGACAGAAAGGTCAGCTCGCTGCAGGCTCTCCCAGGTCTGCGCGTCCCAAGACTGAGTGCCAGAGGGGGAGCGGAGAGCACCCCGGGGCCACCTCCCACCAGACCCCAACTCCAAGAGCGGCCACCACCCTCCAGGCCAGGCACTCGGAGCCCAGGGGGCTCACTGGATGCCAGTTCCGCCCAGCTTCCTTCTGGACACCAACTCCATGTTAGCAGGACCTTGGTTGAACCTGAGGGAGAGGGAGAGAGATTCAGTCCTCCCTTCTGCTCGTGGGCCAGCTTGCTAAAGTTGTACCTCAGACTGACCTTCATTCTTGAAAAATCCCCGCCCCCCCCATGCAGGGAGGCCTGGTGAGCACTCTAGCAGTCAGGTCTGGGGATCTGTTCCCAATATAGTGTTCCCAGAAGCAGCTCCTATTTCACCCCCCGAGCGCCCTTCCTCGGGCTCCCTCATTCTTCAGATGACATCAGAGGTGGCTCCTCCGTTGGGTGTTCATCTGTCCTCAGCACTTGGCTTTCCTGACCGGGAGGCTCTGGGCCGCCACCAACCAGCTGTCTGATCCAGGCCAGGGTGACAGCAGCGGCCGGCTGGAGGAACAGCAGAGAAAGTCCTCAAACTCGGACTGGAGGTAGAGTTTCTGCCCAGGGCCTAGCTTGCCTGTCCCCAGGCAGAAGGGATGGGGGGGACCTGGCAGTACTCTGGATGGGGTGGGATGAGGAAGGGGGCCTCCTGTCTCTCTGGCCCACCCTCCCTAACAGGCTGTGAACGAGAGCTGAGTACCCCTGCCTGTGTGAGAGAAGTGACACGAGTTCCAATTCTCGTGGCCACTGTGACAGTTGCTGCCAACATTTACAGCACACTTCCTAGGCGTCAAATACTCTTCTAAGCACTTCGCATGTCCCAATTCCATTTTATCCACTCAACAAACCCCTGAGGTGGGTTCATCGCTACCCTCACTCTGCAGGGGAGGCTCCAGGAAGTGGCGAGCACAGCTGTGGCCCAAGGTCTGGCTACAGAGTCTGAGGTCCTACCCACCACACTACACTGTCCACTGCTGGGACTGAGATGCCCCAGTGCCACGACCCAACACTGACCCCACCACAGCTGCAGACGGGAGCAAGGATGGCTCTTGTGCTGGGGTCTGTCCTCCTTGGCTAAGTTCCCCCATGAGGCTCCCATAGCCAATTTAACAAATTCAAAACACACCAAGGTGACTTGTTCAAGGTCACCGACCCCCAAGTAGCAGAACTGGGATTCGAACCAGGCCTGTCTGACCCAGAACAGCTTATGGGTCCCCAGAGAGGCAGCTCATTCCTGAGAACCCCTGGGTATGAGGTCCAGTGCTCAGCATCAAGGAGAGAGACGAGGCAGCCCCAGGAGCACTCAGCCTGGGAAGAGGCCCTGCAGGGTGCCAGGCTGCCAGGCTTGCAGGCTCCTGCAGGTGTCTGGCAGACCACTGTGGTCCAAGCAGCAGGACCCGTCACCATGGTAACCACTGCCAAGGCATTTCCGGCCTGTTGTGCATTGAGGCCCGCATAGATGTGGCTGCATGGCTGCCTTTCTGGGTGCGGGAGATGGTAGAGGGAGGAGGCAGAGAGACTCCAGTCACCCGTACTCTTCCCAAACCTGTCCCACAGCTAGGGGTTCTGGGCAGAACATTCCAGAAAGAAGCCATAGAGCAAGCTAGGGAAATGGGGGAAGCAAGATGCAAAGGGTAAGCGGTCAGAAGAAAGGGAGCAGAACATAATGGGATTTCTGGGCAGTTCCAGGCATGCACACAAGGAAGCCCTACACGCAATGTCCCTGCTTCACAAACCGATTTTCATGTCTACCACCCCACTGGATCCTCACAAGGAAGGCAGAGGGTGAGGACTGTTGACCCCATTTTACAGATGTGGAAAGTGAGGATGGAAACAGCCCTAGACCAGCAGGTGGGACATCTGAGTTCCAGTCCTCCCTCTGCTTTTCACCTGGTCAGTCTCCACTCTCAACAGCCTCCTATTTCCTGTTCTATGAAAAGGAGTCGCTACCCTCCCATTGGACTCTACAGGCCTGGAGGAGGCAGGATCTTTGCCTTATTTGTTCATTCATTCATTCATTCATTCACTGAGCACTTCCTCTGTGCCCTGAGACCAAACGTCGAGAGAACAAAGATAAACTGGTCCATTCCCTCTGAGAAGCTCCTACTCTAGTGCTCATGCTTAGAAGGGCCTGGCCCACAGCAGGACCTCATCAAAGGTTTGTGGAGGGATGAGCAGAGACAGACTTGAGTTCAAATCCTAGCCCTGTCCCTCTGGTGCTATGTGATTCTGAGCACGTCCCCGCCTCTCCTGAACTTCATCTGTCACTCACTGGGCAGGCAGGGGCAGGGGAAGATTGCCAATCCCTAAGGCACCCCCGGTCCTGGTTCCAGGACTGGACTCTGCCCCTACAGGATTCTCGCATGCCCAGCTGACATTTCCATTGAGAAAGCTGAGAGGTCCTGCCACGCTATCAGACAGGAAATATCATGCTCCTCTGAGCAGGGCTGAGCTCCCAGGCAAACTGCGGGACAAGACCCACTGTGGCCATCCCCCACTCTCATCCAAGAGAGGGGCGCGGAGCCCCTGGGCTGGAGCATGAGTGGAGGGGACAGAGCAGCACCAGTGGCCCCAGGCACGGCCTCTCAGACTCCAACTCCTTCCTTAGCTCCAAGGCAGTCTGCCCATGTCATGGCAGGCCGGGCTGGCCCTCCTCCCATCCCAAGTTGGGCAGGCAGCCAGCCTGGGAGGCAGGGGCGTGTGCAGCCCAGACCAGGTTCAGCCAATGGGGCCCCAGAGCCAGGTCACTCCTCCCAGGGCCAGTCACGGGGAGAGCAGAGGCCCTGGATGGAGTCAAGGCCTGGGGCGGCCAGGCCAGGCTGAGCCAAGACAGCTGACTGGGAGGGCAGAGCCTGCTATGAGGGTGGGGAGGGCATCTGGGGGTCAGAGTTTGTGCCCTCTCAGAGGGTAGATGTGCCTACACTGGCCCCAGACCACAGCAGACCTGGCCAGATTTGGTCAGCCCAGACCCGGCCTCAGCTGGCTACACCATGGGCCCTGTGTCCCTCCTCCTGGGCCACAGCCATGTCACAGATCTGCTGGGTCAGAGCAGGAGGGACCACTTCACCCAATCCCTTCATAGCTAGGGAGAACGACGCACACAGAGGGAAAGGCTGGCCTGGGGCACACAGCTGAGGAGCCAGGACGAGCCCTCCTGTGACAGCCACCCCATACCAACACACTTAACCCCGATTTCCTCTCTCTTCCAAGTCCCAAGTCCCAGTGACCCACCTCCCTAAACCCTCAGGCCCCCCCTAGGCACTGCTAGCTCACTAGACTGTTCCCACAGCCTGTCCACAGGCCTCCAGTCTCTCCACCTCCTTCTAGCTTCCACAAGCACCAGGCCCATGTTTCCCAACAGCAAATCCACCAACATGACAACCATAGCTTTCCGTATTCTGCCTTGCAGGGACACTAGGTCCAGTCTTTATAACTCCCCCCACTGTGGGACTTCATTTGTCCCTCAGGACCAAACAGACCTTTCTGAAGAGCAAGCCTGACCAGACACCTCCCCTGCTCAAGATTCCTCAATGGCTCCCTGCTGCTCTCAGGATCAAGGCCCCACTCTGCGGGTCCTGCAGCTGCTCTCCCAAGCTAGAGACCACATGCCATTCCTCAGAGCACCACTCTCACCCAGCTGCATCCCCCCACCATGTGGGTGCTGCTTCTGCCTAGGATCCCTTTATCTGCCCTATGCGCCAGGTGAGCCCTTCGTCCACCCTCTTCAAGCCACCACCACCTCTTCCCCAGAGAGAGTTAGGGCCTCCCTGGCCCCGCAACCTTGTCTGTCTCTATCACAGCCCTAACCAAGCTGTGTGGTCACTGTTTTGTGAGCCACCTCCGCCATCAGACAGGCATTCCCACGGGACAGGGACAGACTCAGGCCTGCCACAGCGCAGATGCCAAAAAACACCTACGAAAGAGGAAAAGGAAGGAAAGCGCGAGAGACAGGGTGGCTCTAGAGCTGAGGCTTGAAGACGAGGCAGAAAGGACATGAAGAAACAGCAGAAAGGGAGAGTAGAATGACAGTGGCTTGGGTGATGCGACCCATGGGGCCAAAGGAAGTGGGTGGAAAGTACTAGGTGGAGTCAGAGGGACAGGGGCCAAGGAGTCTCCAGGAACTGTGGAAGACTCCTGGAGAAACGTGTGGCCTACAGTGATGAGCCAGGAAATGAGACCAGCCAGCAGAGAGATCTTAGTGCCTTCAAGAACCATCTGGAACAACAGGCCTAGAGCAGAGGAGACCCACCTGTCTTGGCAGGAAGGAGCAGGCTTGCGTGACCTCTCAACCGACCCACCATGACATGAGGCTGTCTGTACACAGGCCTTAGGAGTCGGCCTGGCCTGGGTTCAAGTTCGGTTCCACAACTAACTCGTGTGACCTTGGGCAAGCTGCTCAACCTCTGTGGGCCTCAGTTTCCTCATCTGTAAGAACGGGATTCTAACACCTACCTCTAAGTGTCATTGTGGGGATGAAATTAAACGAGACTGAGTGTTTGAGGCTCGTGCACACCCACCACAGGGCCAGCATTGACCGAGCATTTACTGTTAGCATCATAAAGCTGAGTTTGGGCTTTCTACAGAAATACAGCCAGGAGAGCCCCAAACAGAGTACTTTCTCACCTGAGTTCACCAGAACCTCAGGGCCACCCTGTGAGGGGAAAGGTTGTGAGGCTGTGAGAATTCAAGCCAGTGACAGTGGAACAAAAATTCCAGCCTGGATAGGAGACTGCAAAGCCCCTGTTCCTCCCTCCCCACTTCCTGAGGGGGTGGAGACCAGCAGGCAGGCCCCGAGGTGGGGCGCAGGGAGAAGCAGCTTTGGACTGCCCCAGGAGCCACTGGCCAGGTCTCATGAAAGGCCTGATTGTCTGAGCCAGGCCACTCTAAGCACTGAAAGGAAGCTGTCCAAACCAGACGGCCCATCCCCACAAAGAGGGATCCAGCCTCTCAGAGAAACCAGGGTGTCCTCCTGGCGGCTTCCACACCAGCAAAAGCGGGAGCATTTGTCAACCTCCCAAATTCCCCTTCAGGCCTACGCCCTACCTTCCTCCCAAAAAAGGCTCCGAGGCAGTCTGCATGTGCACAGCACACAGACCCCATCTGGCACCCAGAGCCAAAATGCAAACAAAGCTGAGGAACCAAATAAGGGAAGAGAGGATTATGTTAGGAATCCAATTGCTCAAAAATGCTGCCATAGAGAATTGCATTTTGCCCTGAGGTTCCCAGCAGACAAAAAAAGGCGAAAAGGGGTAGCAGTGGTTACCAAACTTGTAGATAAAAAGAGAGAGCTCTCATCCAGGAATCCAGCCTAAGGGCTAGGAGGACCCCAGTGGGCTGCTCCATTGGTTTCTGATTGTCGTGTAACATCAGCTCATATCTGCATTCTACAGGATAAATAATGGTCCCCAGCGCCCTCTACAAACATCCCCATTTTACTTCTGGCTACAAGCTGTGCTGGTACTTCACATTTGTCCAGATTAGGGGGTGGGAAAGGTAGAAAATTAAACCAGTATTTTGTAGTAAGCACCTCCTACGTGCCATTCACTTGGTTCGACATTTATTGAACACCTGCTATGTATGGAGTTCTGTGCTAGGACATTTCATAGGGATTATCTCAGTAATGTTTACACCTACCCTGTGAGGCATTATTACTCTACCCATTTTACTGATGAGCCAACTCAGATACCTTGCTTCTGAGCAGCCCCTGGGAAATGGTAGAGTTTAAGGCAATCCCAGACCCACCAGCCGAAGTCCACATTTACATCTCTCTAGAACTTTCACGGGGCCTTGGGGCTGGGGAAGATGAAAGAAGTTCTTCCAGTCTAAGACTCAGAGACAGGAAGCAAATGACTCCAAGTCTCACAGCCAGTCAGTGACCAAGGAGAACAGAGGCCACGGCCCCGAGTCTCTGTCCAGAGCACACAGTGTGGTGTGGGCTGATCAGGCACTGGGTTTCTCCCTTCTTCTGACAGCCAGCTCTTGTGCTCTGCCAGCATGAAAGAGGAAGATGGGAGGGCCTCCAGCTTTCTAATCCCGCCCTACACCCCCAACCTGATGAGGAAGGGAGGAGGGATACAGAGCATAATAGAAACTCTGAGGTAAGGACAAGCTTTCCTCAGGGTAGCCCCATCCCTCCTTCGGAAGTAGAGCCTCACGGGACATTTTCAGTTTAGTTGTCTTCCTGTAAAAGTGAATATTAATGGAACTTTCACCAGCTCATCCTTCCCAGAAGGCCTTGGAAAAAGTTATTTCACCTCTCCGTGACTCAGCTTCCTCATCTGCCTAAAAGATAAACAAAAGAACCTGAGCTCACAGTGAGGATTCTAAAAGACAGTGAACACTAGAATGGCTATAAGCAAAATCATGGACAATAACAAGTGTTGGCAAGGGTCTGGAGAACACAGTACACTGCTGGGGCGGGGGGGATAGAAGATGCTGGAGCCACTATGGAAAACAGTTTGGCAGGTCCTCAAAAAGCTGAGCATAGAAACGCCATATGATTTTGCAACTCCAATCCTGGGTAGAGACCCAAAGGAACGGAAGACAAAGACTCCAACAAATGTATCCACACCCATGTTCATAGCAGCACTATTCACAATAGCCAAAAGGTGGAAACAGTCCAAACGTCCATCGGTGAATAAATGAATAGACCAATTGTGGTATGTACATACAATGGAACATTAGTCAGACATGAGAAGGAACGAAGCAGCCATAAGTAAAACATGGCTGAATTTCAGAAAGATCATGCTGAGTGAAACAAGCCAGACACAAAAGGTCACCCACTGCATGGTTCCGTGAAGTCTCCAGTACAGACAAACCCACAGAGACAGAAAGCAGACTGGTGGTTGCCAGGGGCTGGGGAGGGGAGGACAGGGGAGAAACTTCTTAAAGGTAAGGGGCTTTACTTTGCAGTGACAGAAATGTTTTGGATCTAGACAGAGGTGGTGGTGGCCCAAATTGTGAATGTACCAAGTTCCACTGCACTGTATACTTGAAAATGGTGAATTAGATATTATGTGTATGTCACCTTGATAAATTATTTTTTTAATTCTTAAGAGAAACCATTTTAGACGAATATCAGGTAAGTCTGCTAATTTAACATAAATTAAATGTAAAATGCCAAACACGTTTTTTTAAAAAAGGTATCGGAAGTAGGCGTGTTTGGCATGGTAAAAATGATAGGTTTCATTATTAGCTATGTAGGCCTCAGTTTCCTCATCTGTCCAGTGGGACGTTTAACTAGATAGTCTCCAAGACTCTTTCCAACCATGAAGGGTTTGGCTTACAGGAAGAACCCCATGAGGCCCCACAGAGTGCCCTGTCACACCTCCCACCGCAGGGCCTTTGCCCATGCTGTTCCCTGTGCCTGGAGCACTCTTTGTGTCTGCAAAGCCTACTCACCCCTCAGATCCATTACCTCTTCCCCACTGTCATGCTTCTGGCACCAGGTACCTCCCCTCTCTAATGCTGTCCACTCCAACAACGTTCACTGAGTTGTGGGAGTATTTGGGTGGCCTGGATCTGAAGACCGACCAGGCAGGAGCCCTGTCTCTCTACTCCTGGTATCCACAGGGCCCAGCATAGTGCCTGGCTCACTGTGGACCAAATGAATGAGTTTGTCAGTGGGTCCCCAATCTCCACTAGTGTCACCCCATGTAGACCAGGGAGAATGTCAGCCATGAGGTCAGGTGAGGTTCCCCACCAGAGGCCTAACTCCCACCCCTGCCCCCTCAGCCCATTCTAGGAAAGAGCCTAAACATCACCTGACACCCTCCGCCCCCAAGGGTAAAAATAACTTTGTCTGAAATCTGACACCTCCCCTCGGCTAGGTCATCTTGAAAACTCCCCCTGTCCCACTGAGAAGGCTGTCCGGAGCCAGCCAGGGTGAGGAGGACCTTTTCTGAATGCTTTCCCATCTGTACCTCATCTGTCCCATGGACAAATATTTGAGGCGTGGTCCCTGGCAAGGTACACAGGGGACCCGAGCCCAGAGTAGTCCCAAGTCCTGCCCACGGTCCCCCAGCTTTGAACCACAGAACCCTGGCCTCCTGCCTCCATCTACACAACAGACCCTTCTTCCACCATGAGAGTGAGAAGGGCTTTGGAGATTGATTACAACTGCTTGCTTGTGTGGGTGGGGAAACTGAGGCACGGGTGGATCTCTGTCCAAAGGTCTTTAGAGTCAGGACCTTGGGTAAGTTACTGAGAAGTTATTTCCTCCTTGGGGGGGGGGGAGACAAATACCCCCACCCCACCTCCATCCAAGAGTAGCGTGAGGATTAAGGGAGGTCCCCAAACCAAAGGCACCCAGCTAACTGTGAGGTGCTGTGCCTTTGTGAGGGGGCCATTGGCTGGATGGGGACTTGTCTCTCCTGAACCACCACAGACGCCCCCAGCCTTTGTTTCTCACTTTGGGGAAACAGAAATGTGGGGAGCGGAGGCGGTGTGGGCCAGTGGGTTCTGGAGGCGGGCCGACTGCACGGGAGTCCCAGACCTACCCTCAGAGGTGCAGGGGCCCGGGGGAACTTGCTTCCTCTCCACCCAGTTACTCACGTGTTCAACAACACGCACCTGCTCCCCATTGGTAAGATGAGACTAATGAGCCCCCTGCAGAGCTGTCCTGAGCTATAAAGGAGGGAGACAAGTGCTTTGTAATTTGTGGGGGTTCTGCCTCCCTTTTACTCCAGCGCTTCTTGCGAGGCTGAGTAGGGCCTGCCCGGTGGACAAGCCTGAGTGGGGCCCTGCCCTCCAGGAGCCAAGGTCTAGACGGGGCAACCTAGGAGGGGCTGTTACAGCGAGAGGTGGTGGGGCCCACAGAGCGTGCACGCGGGGAAGCTGCGGACCAGGGACTGGCTGTGTGCGGCCCGTCCGCCCGCACCCCCATTCCCGCCCCTCTGTACTGACTGGGCACGCTCCGTGCCGTGCACCCCAGACTGAGGACCTATGGGATGGGAGCACATGTTTTCATCTCACTGGCCCCAGTTTTCTCATTTATAAAGTTGCAGGGGTAGGCGTGCAGAGGACAGTGAGAACAATCGCCAACCCCCTTCGTTCAGTATTTATTATATGCCAGGTAGTGTGCTAAGTATGTTGTGTGCATTATCGCATTATCTCTTTGCCTCTTTACACAGCTCCAGTCATCAGCTTTGCTATTATCTGCAGCTTACAGATGGGAAAATAGAGGCTTGGAAAGGGTCAGGAACTTGTACGTGCACACACACACACACACACGTGCACACACACACACAGGCGAGTGCACGTGTGCACACAGGTGCAAAATTGCACAGCCAGTAAGCGCAGAGCTGGGACCGGAACTCAAGTCTGTTTAACTTAAAGGCTGAGGCTGCTTGGCCGCTTTGCTGTAACTGCCTCTCTCGTCTGCCAGGCAGGGTAGTTCCTGCTGCATCCCATACATCGCCAGCCACCGGCCCTTCCAGAATCCATATGCACAAGTTCCCCTCCCCTGAGGTCCTCTGCAGGAAACAGCGAGGGTATCCGTGCCCCTGCCCCCCCGCCCCACGGCCCACGGTCATAGCACTGGTCCTACTGGATGTTCAAGGCCCAGCAGCCCGGGAGGGAGGGAGGTGGCCGCCCCAAGCTCTCTGAGCTGAACGCTGTCCTTTGTAAATCCTCAGATCTCCGCAGTGCAAGGAAACCTCACGTCAGTGAGATTACCCATGTTCAGGATCTCAGCTACCACACCCCCTCAGTGGTCGTCCAGCATGAGCTTGCTCAGTCCCAGAGATAGGGGCTCACTCCCTTGGCACACGGACCCTTCCAGTGAGGAGCCGGGCTGCCTGTCAGAGTTCTTCCATGCCCCCCCAACACCACTGGCACCTGCCTCCCCGTAGCTCCCCGCCCTGGGGCTGTTTGCCACCCCCTTCCCGGCCTCCAGCAAACCCCAGGAAGAGGCAGGAGGGATCCGAACACAGGCAATCTGACCCCCAGTGCGACTGGCCCGCATGAGGTGGCTCTTCAGGGAGACGCTCGGATAGCATCCAGCCAGAGACCTACATTCACGGGTGACACCCCGATGCTGGAGCCCCTGGCGGTGAGGTGGGCCCTTCGGGGACTGGGGAGAACAAGCCCAGCCTCTCCCCTCAGCACAGGCCTCCCCACCCTCCCTGCCAGACTGCCAAAACTGCTTCCAACCTGCCTCTGGGTCACCATGGCAATGGGCACCCCAGTTCCTGCGGGCACGCCCCGCTCACCCTGGAGCCGGGCACAGCGGCAGGCACCCCAAGCCCCTCCAGGACGGCAAGGCGGAGAGGGAGAAAGAGTCAGAAGAGGGAAGTGGGGAGAAGAAGAGAGAGGTTACAGAGAGAGAAGGAGGGAAAGAAGGGAAGGGGAGGGGAGAGAGAATGGGAAACCATGAGGTCACAGCACAGAGGCTGGTAGGGAACAGAAGTAGAAGAGAGGCAGAGGGAGAAGTAACAGGGCAGGAAGGGGCCCCCTTCTACCCTCCCTCCCCCCGCTGCACACATTCCTCAGGCCTGAGCTGCTCTCAGCCCTGAGGGAGGGATTCTGGCCACACAGCCAGGACTTCCTGCCCCAGGAAGCTGGCAGACCATGGCCCCTCTGAGGCTCCAGCTGCTTCTCCAGCCCCTGCAGGCCCCTCGTGCTGAGGGATGGGGTCCTGTCCTCCCCGGCAGGTGGTGCCCCTTCTCCCACGCTTAGGCGGGAGGCCCCAGATGCCCCCAGTTCTCCTCCCCCCCCCCCACCGGGGTCTGCAGTCCTCTCATCTCTTCTCTCCCACCTCGCCCAGCTTCCCCTCACACAGCACACCAACTTTTGCCCCCCCCAAAGTCTTCAAGAAACCATTCCAAAGCAGAGGAGTGGCCCGAGTGAGAGCTATGACTTTAGCCGCAGATGCATTCCTTACACTGGCAAGGAGTGAACCAGGAGCCAGAATAAGCCTGGCAAAGGACCGCCAACTCCAAAAGGCTGCTTTGGAGGCCCCGAGTGGCCAGGTGGAAGCGTCAGAGACGCGGAGCTGGGCCTGGGCTCTGGCAGAGGCTGCCGCGCTGAGCAGGTGCACCGCGGGTTCTCCCTGGGCACTCCCAGGGCCTTCCCTGAGCCCCGAGTTCTCCAGCCACAAGGTGGCCTTCTCATACCTGTCCCTGTGTGCCCTACACTGTCTCCGAGGAATTCGAGAAGGGCTTGTGGAGGAAAGGATGAGCAGGGCAGAGAGAGAAGAAGGAAGCAAACAGGAAGGCCAGGGAGCTGGCAGGAGGGCCACAGCGAGGCCCAGCGGACAGAAGCTGTGTTGGAGTCCTGGCCCCTCCTGTTTCCCTGGATAACCTGAAGCCCTTTAGTACTGCAGCTACTGTAAACCTCACTTTCCACATCTATAAAATGGGAATAAGAATATCACTGACAGGATTCAGTGAGATTATACGTGCCAGGTGCTTAGCACAGACTCTGACCCAGAGAAAGTAATTAAAAAGTGTCAGCTCTTCATGTTACTACAAATCCAGGCAATGATGAGCGACCCAGGAAATCAGCCTCGCCAGGAGCCTGCACAGTGCCTGGGGGTGAGAGACGCCTGTCACGACTGGCTCGGCAGCCTTCGCAGAGGCCACGCCGAGCTTGAGGACAAGGACCCAGGGTTTGGGAGGACAGGAAAGGGGCAGGAAAGCTCCAGCAGCGGTAGCATCAGATGGCCCTCTCGGCCCTGCTCTGTGACAATCCCTGCCAGTTGAACCTGCCAACTACCAGGGCTTCGCTTCAGCCACGAGCCAAGATGTTGAACAGGCAAAAGTCTGTGGCACGCCACAGAGGCCTCCCACGGATGTCCACACAGTCGAAGCAGTTGCAACGGTTGCCGGGATATCTCCTTTCCCAGGCCCCTGAAAGGCTCGAGACCCCTCACAAAGGGAGAGAAGGCAGCGATCCCTGGAAACCAGCTCGGGCTCACTGGGAACACGGCATCCCAGGCACAAGGAAAGAGATGGCGAGGCAGGAATAGACACATTCTGTGCAGTTTGCATTTGCACAGACCCAGAACATTGTAAATGCTCAGTAAAAATGTGAAAATGTGTTCGATTGAACCTGGAGGGGTCTCCAGTGGAGTACCACATTTGCCTGTTCCATTCAACACGTGATCAAACGGCCGGGACGAAGACAAACCTGGTTGCAGGTGGCTACCTGGAAGGCTGTAACTTATGAACACAAGACCAAGGGGTGAAATGCACAGGATTCATGGGCTCCACCTGCGTTTTTGTCTTTCTGTCACTCTCACTTTGTTTTAAGTGATATGGCTGCTGGGGAGGCTCTAGCTTCATGGCTGGATCTGCGGAAGTGGCCGCACGATTTCATCATTTCATCGGCCCACAGCAGTGCCGATTCCGGCTGAAGGTTTCTGCGGTGCTGAGGGTGGGGACGTGCTTAGGGCAGGAACAACGCGGTGACAGGGAGGAGGCAGCTTGCAGCTGGGGTGTGGTAGGCAGCACAAGGCCCATCCCTGTGAGGGGGAGCTGAGGGCAGGGGTAGCATGGGAAGAAAACCAGGCAGGAGGGGGACCGTGAGGGCGTAGGGCTATGTTTAGCCTGATGATGGGCCTCCTGCTACACATCTCAGGGCTGGCTGAGTCAGAGGACAGGAGGGGTCAGTGAGAGATAAAACCAAGACAAGGGGCACATAGCTGGTTCAGTCGGGAGAGCATGTGACCCTTGATCTCAGGGTTCTGAGTTTGAGCTACACGTTGGAGGTAGAGATTACTTAAAAAATAAAATCTTCAAAAAAAAAAAACAAAACAAGACCATACAGGGGTGCAAAAGGCTAGAAAGAGGCCAGTGCTGCCTGGGGATCAACATCAATCTTTTTTAAAACTCCCATTCATTCCCTTAAGATGCTGGAAATACAACATTAAATGTGTTCTCTGATAGACAATAAACAAGCAAAGGAACATGATCATTTTAGAGACTGAAAAGTGCTATGAGAAACAGCAGATGTGATGAAAAGAGAAGGTGGTGGAGTGGTAGATGCTAATTCAGCCTAGGTAATCACGGAGGCTTCAAGGCCCAGCTCTGAATGAATGAAAGCAGGAGCGATCATGCAAGGCTCTGGAGGCACAGGGTTCCAAGGCAGGGGAACAGAGGGTGCAAAGAGCCCAAGGAGGATCTGGGACAAGTCTGGCTGCCAGAGGAACAGCAGGGCGGCCAGTCCCAGCTAGGCCCAACCCCCAACCATTCCCACCGAGGGACCAGATACCAGGGATGCCATCTTGGATTCCCTAGGCCAGCCCGTCCACCAGCTGAATACCACCAAGTAACCTCCACCCCACACCGTGGAGAGCAGAACAGTCACCCTGCCAAGCCCTGCCCAAATTCCTGACCCACAAAGGTGTGGGGATAGTTTTTCACAGAGCCACAGCAGATAGAATAGACATCGTCCAAGGAGCGAGCAAGGACAGAGCTATTTAGAGGTCAGTGGGAGGGAGCAGCCTACAGAGGGAAGCAGAGGGAGTCAGGTGAGGTGGAAGGACACTAAGGTGGGGTGGGTCTCCGCAAGGGTGCCTGCTGGTCAAGGAGCTGATCAGTCCCAGCAGATGAGCAGAGAAGCTATAAGGGGTTGGAGGGAGGGCAGGGAGAGGAGTCATGGATTAGGGACAGGGTGAGAGGTAAAGAAGTGGAAGCAGAGACCACAGAAAACTCCTGCAGAGATTTTTCTGGGAAAGGGGAGCAAAGAAACCAGGAAGTAGTTGGAAGGGGACCTGGGTACAGGAAAGGGGTATTGTCTGCCTTAGAAGCTGGGAGATACCGGAGGTCTCATCTGGCAGCTGATGGGACACAACCAGGAGGAGAGGGATCTCCCCAAGCCAGAGAGCTGCCTACAGACAGGGGCTGCCCAAGAACTGGCCCGGCAGAAGCTTGAAGACGCCATTTTATAAATCTACGGCCACCATCTATTGTGCGCCGACTGTATGCCGGGCCTAGTCCTTGGGAATTCTTAAGTCCACTGTGAAGCAGGAGTCCTCATTTATAGCTGAGGAAAAGGAAATTCAGACAAGGAACACGGAAAGATCCACTGGAAGACACGCAGCCAGTAAAAGGCAGAGGGGTGGGGTGCCCAGCTGGCTTTGTGGGAAGAACATGCAACTCTTGATCTCCGAGTTGTGAGTTTGAGCCCCACGTTGGGCATAGAGTTTATTAAAAAGAAAAAAAGAGAGAGAGAAAGAAAGGCAGAGGGGGGAGTGGACTTGGGTTTTTCTGACTCCAGAGCCTGGCCGGGCTGCTGCAGGGGGGACACCAGCCCTGGAGGCAGATTAGATCATATAGCCCGTGGGACTTCTGAGACAGAGCCTGGCACTTTGGAGACCCTCCATGGATTGCCTTCCAGGTGATATGGAGAAAGAGCTGGAAGTGCTGTGGTCTCTGACAGTCCATCCCGCCGGCACCAAAGGGATCTCAGCACCCCAACCACCATCATCACCCCCACAATGGCCTATCCAGAGGGCCTAGTGGGCTCAGAAGTCCATCCCACTCTCCTGCCTGCCTTGCTGAGAACCAGTTTGCATGGTGAGACACACCTTCTCTTAGTCTTAAGCAAGGGGGTGGGGATCAGGTAAACTCAGAGTCCCACGGGGCCCTGAGGCGGGGTGAGGAGTGCTGAGAGCAATGTGGGGCTTGCCCCTTCCCTTGCCCCAAAGTCATAGTCCTTGGGCCCCTTCCTCTCTCCGGCCCCCTCCCCCACGTACCCCACCGGTCTCAAAGCCTGGAGGCACACCACTCATTCTTAAAACTCGTCTTCTCTGTGGAAAAGTCAGCATGGCACTAACCTGCCTGGCATATATGACCAGGCCCATTACTACCCCACAGCCCCATGTTACAGACAAGGAAACTAAGGCTGAGAAAGGAGTAGCCAGCCACTAGCCACTAGCCCAGAGCCAGCCAGAATCTTCTGACTGCAGAACCCCCGTCTGTCCCTGCCACCGCTCATACAGGGTAGTATCCCCAGAGAAGGACAGGAGCTGGGTCTCGCCACACCGTCCCTAAGGGATCCAATGGAAATTGAGACCCACCTGGTTCAGCTCGGCCCTGGCGAACGCTGGAAACCCGAGGCTGCTTTAGGAAGGCTTAAGAGCCACACCCCTTCTCGACCTCTGACCACTTTCCAGGCTTGGGAATGGGCCACACCTGGCAGGGCCGCACCCCCGGGGGCAGACCACAGCCTGTTCTAGAGGTCACAAATAGGACACCGGCAAGGAGTGGAGAGGCTGGGGTTCGGCACCGCCGTGGGGCAGTGAGGGACGGGCCACAACAGAGGTGCCACTGGGGGCTGCCTGCCAACTCGCTGGGCTTCTGAACAACCAGACAAGATAAAGCTTGTAGGGCGCTTCCCAGACTGTAAAGTGGGTGCAGACATGCAGAAATAGGAGACTCCTTGAGCATGTGACCAGGTCCCATGGCTCCCTAGAGTCCCAGCGATTGACGAATAAAAGTTGTATATATTTAGATCACACAACGTGATGTTTTGACATCCGTATACATTGTGGAATGATGACCACAATCAAGCTAATTAACAATCCATCACCTTACAGTTACCCTGTTTGGGGCGGTGGGCGGGGGGATGAGAACACCTGAGATTTACTCTCAGCAAATTTCAAGTAGGTAATACATTGTTGTTAACGGTGGTCCCCACACTGTCCACCAGGTCTCCAGAACTTATTCATCTTGTAACTGAAAGTTGGTACCCTTTGACCCACATCTCGCCTTTCTCCCAGCCTCCCTGACATAATTTTTCCAGTACCTACCATGTTCCAGGCCTTTATATACATTATATAATGGCTTTGTATCCATAATATCATGTAATCCTCCCCTGTGGGGGACAATTATCCCACTTGCACAAAAAAGGAAACTGAGACCCAGGCTATCTGAAGGACTTGCCTAAGGGCCCTGTGCCCTGAGGGGTGGCGCTGGGACTTTGCTTTTCTCACTACCAAAGCTGCATCTCCAAAAGAGATGCTTAATGCTTAATGTTTACCGACATTCATTAATTAATGTCTAATTTGCTGAGGGCAAATTATTACCATGGAAGAAGCCCCAGGCAGGACATACATATTACATGGACAAGGGGGCCGGAGGGGCCTCCTCAAGGAGTCACTACAGAATTCTTTCCCCACTGCTAGCAGAACAAGCTCCTTTCCCACATCTCACGCACAGAGGCCTCTGCCTGGACCAGGCTTCCCGACCCGAAAAGACTTCCAAGGCCATGCTAACCCATCACTTCCCCCAGGGAGCCTGCCTTGCCCCTGAGGCTGGTGAAGGGCCACCTCTGGGCTTCCCTCTGTCACAGCTGGCCACACTCTGCTGTCATCAGTGGTTTGTACCTCTCTCTGTCTCCACATCAGCCTGGGGGCACCTGAGGACAGGTCCAGTCTGACTCATCCCAGTGTCCCCAAAGTGCCAGACTCTGGTCCTTTCCCTCCCGCCCCGATACCCCCTCCTCCACGCAGGGAGGCTGCTCCTGGAGAGTGGCAGGAGGTCCCAGCCGGCGGCACCATCTGTCCCTGGAGGCACAGGACAGGAGAGGCACAAGGCAGAGGGGTCAGTTCCTCTGCTTAGCCAGGTCAGCCCAGGACACGGAGAAGAGCCATGGCACCAGGGCCCCCGCCCAGCTGTAGCTTGGCCCAGACAAGACTTTGAATTCTCTAACCAGCTCGAAGTGGCTCGAGGCCAGAGCGTTCGTTTTATTAGATGCAAAGCCAGACGGATACCCAGTAGCAGCGCTACCAGGAAGCTGAAGTACGCCTCACACCAGCAGGTACTCGACGAGTTAGTTTTTACCACCTCATCCAACCAACCGACCCTGTCTCTGAAACACTGAGGAAACAGAAGTCCGGATGAAATGAAAAGAGAAGGACCCATATCTACCATGGTCAATTGTGTGCCAAGCTCCGCACTCCTCCAAAGCCATTAAGCTTGCCTGTGATCTAGCAAGATCCACAGGAACAGCCCGGGTTCACAGAGGAGGAAACCAAGGCCTACAGGGTCAAGTGAGTTAGTGTCTGTAAGGCAGGTCTCTAGACTCATGAGCAGCTGTGCAGAGGTCCTGGGGAGGCCGGCTTGGCCCGGCCTGGACCCAACACAGGTGAAGGGCAGGGGTGCAGCCTCCGCTAGCCCCCGGTATGTGTGAGGCAGGGGGGCAGGTGATCGGCCCTGAATCTGCATTGTCAGGTGGGCTGGGAGGCTGTGATGGGGTGGGTCTGAGGGTGACAGCGAGACCACTCTCTGGATGTGCAGAGGTTCCCGATGTTTCCCTGGCCAGGACAGGTGCTGGGAAAGGGGTCAGCCTGGCAGGTAAGGATTCTAAGTCTCTCGCCAGCTGTACAAGCCCGGGCACATCATCTCACTTCTCCGTGCCTCGTTTGTACCAGGGGCCTGAGCCTATCACCCACCTGCCTGTTGTGAGGGGTCAGGGAGTGGGTGGGAAGGTGGCCAGGACCTTCGTGGTGCTGGCCATACAAACGGGAACCATGATGATGTGTCTCCCTAGGTCTCTGAGCTTCTCTGAGCACAGTGTGCAGGGACTATGTACCTTGGCACTAAGCCTGGGGACCAGAGCATCCCCAAGTACCACACAGTCTGGTGGGTAGGACAATACAACCCCTAGCACTCCAAAGCCCAAACCCTGCCTGCAAGGCCCAGACCCCCAGCCTACTGCAGCCTTGTCTCAGGCCCTCCCACCTGCTCTGCCCTCACTCGCTCCTGTCCAAGCCACACCGGCCTCCACTCAGTAGCTCAGAGGCACCAAGCCCCCCACACCTTGGAGCCTGCCAATGAATGCTGTTCCTTCGGCCTGGAATACCCTTCCAGGCCTTCCTCTGGCTGTCTCCTTCTCAACTGCTAGGTTTCTGCTCAGTTGTCACCGGCTCAGAGAGCCCTCCCTTGACCTCTCCCATTATTCTCTCACAGTCCCCTGTTCTCCTGCAATCTGAGGCTAATAGCTGTGTAACCTTGGGCAAGTTACTTAACCTCCGTATCTCAGGTTCATCTTCAACACGGGCATAGTAAGGTTATCTACTTCACAGCGTTGTTATAAAGGCTAAATGAGTTAATGCATGCTTGGCGCACAGGGAGCACCTACGTGGCATTTACTCTTATTGTTATTACTGTTCGTGGGGCTTGGCACAGATTCGGATCCTATATTTACTCGACTACTTTCTCACTGTGTCTCCTTCATTAGCTGTCAGCTCCACACAACAGCCTGGGTTCATCACAGAGTACTCAGTACCTGCCACAGGCTAATCCCTGGGCAGGGAAGAACTGAAATCAGTACAATATCCTGAGGAGACGCCATTCATTCTGGGGCAGGCAGGATGCAGATGGGAATGGGAAATGATGGCTGAGCTGGGTTTTGAAAGATGAAGAAGAGTCCTCCAGACAGACTACAAACACTGAGGGTGTCTGTCCATGGCTGAGATCAGGGTTCATATGGGGCTCCTGAACAGGCTGAAGCTAACTGTCTGAGTCTTGCCTCTCCCTCCAGGAAGCCCTCTGGGACTACTTCAGCACCCTTCCGAGCTCCCACAGTCACTCATTCATTCAGTAGTTTTTGCACTCATACTATATGATAGGCAGGTTGTTATATTCCTGTGGGTCTCCCCTCCTCTTCCACACAGCGGGGTTCTCAAGGCAGACAGGCCCCTGCCTTTCGCGGTCAGGACCAATCTCAAGATGGTGCACAAACCCTTCACAGAAGTCCAGGCCCCCAGGATGTCAAAGCTGGTGGGGACCTCAGAGAACACTCAGAGAGGGGGAGCACCTGGCCCAAGGTTACAGCAACGGGGTGAAGATAAGATTCTAATCTGGGGGGGGGAGCCAAACACAGTGCCTGAAACCTCCTCAGAGTCTGAACTAGATCCTTCATGAGGCCAGGGAGGTGGGCTAGGGAGAACCTCCAGCTGTCCACAGGTTCAAGGCGAAGCAGCGGGCCCACCCCCACGCGTGGGGAGGAGCATGTACGTCCGTGGCTGCACAAACGCGTGCGCAAATGCCCGCAGCTGTTTCTGACCCTCCCACCTCCCTGTCAGCGACGTTGCAGGGTTGCGGGGCTTCTCCGGGGAGCTGGGATCGACAGCCCCATCAGCTTTCCCAGAGTAAGTAAAGTTCCCAGGAGGTGACCTTGACCCGGCTAACACTGAGGCTGAGCAGAGGTTCCCAGTCTCCCACTAGGGTACCAGTGGGTCCTCACCAGCCCAGGAGTGTGGGACTCAGGGCCCAGTACAGACTTGGGTGGGGGAGGGGAGGGCCTCCACTGAGAGAGGCAAGGACTGAGACGGGACAGCAGGACCTTTCCAGCACCCGCAGACAGGGAATCAGTGCCCTCCCCCAACACACACACACACACCTCGCTCCCTCAGCTTGGCAGGCTTACCACCTCCCTCACTCATTCACGTGTTCCGAGGCCTTGATGGGTCCCCAGGGGCAGGGAAGAGCCAGAACCACCTAACTCCAAAACGTTCGCCATCTGCAGTGTCACGGGATACTGACAAGGGCCCCCAAACTCTGGGAAGCAGGGCTGTGGGTTATCTGAGGGCCCGCTTCTATTCCCAGTTTACCTGGCTTTCTGTGTCCCCCGTGAAGAGAGTTTGGTGGGTTTTTTTATTTGCTTGCTTTTCATTAAAAACAGCTTTGGTTACAACTCAGAAAACCATCCCAAACTGTCCTGTATCATTGGGGAACTAAGGGAATTCGGGAGGAAATGGGGGCATCCAAGGAGATCTACCATGCAGGCAATGGTCCATAGGTGGCAATCAAGGCTAGAGTGTTCTCAGCCGGCATGAGGTCACCCATGTCACCTCATGGGCCCAATTCCACCCCCACACCTACCCCCGCTCCCAGACTCAGGAGAGTGGGTGGGAGAGTATAGGGAAGCAAAATGCATTGTGGGCTCAGACTCGAAACATGTGGGCTGGAGTCTCACTTGGCTTTCGCAGGGCTGAGCCTCAGGTTCCCTAAGAGCTCAGACTTGGGAGCCAGATTGCCTGAGTTCAAATCCCAGCTCTGCCACTTCCTGCCAGTGTGATCCTGAGCCTGGGCAAGTCCTCAACCCCTCTGAGCCTCAGTTTCTTCATCTTGGATATGGGGATGATAGCTTTACCTACCTCATAGAGAACTGAACGAATTAATATATACAAAGCATTTGGTGCAGTGCGTAGCATGGTCAGCACTATATACAGATTTGCGACTACGATATTATTATCTCTGTAGAATGATGATAAGGATACATCCTTCCTCTACTGCCTTCTCCCCCAATTATTGATGGGGATCAATGGGAAAAAAATCATGAAAGGCACAGGAGAAGACACAGCCCCACCTGGAAAATGCTGTCTGCTCCAAGCTCAAGAGATGAGGGGCAAGAGGTCCTGCTGCTCAGATCCCACTCTCGGCCTCACTGAGAAGTTGCCTGTGCCCATGCATTCATTAGACACTGTCTGGAGCTCTGAGCATGCCCAGCCCTCTGCTGGGCACACTGACAGCAGGCTTGTGGAACTCACAGGCTGGTGGGAGGGATGGACGTGCAAGTGCACCACACAATCCAGTATGAGAAGGAACTAACACAGAGGCTCCCTGTGCCCTGAGAAATCTGAGAAGGCTTTCTGGAGGAGTCCAGCATCTGAGCTGAGATCTGAAGGCTCAGAGGTAACTTTCCAGGAGGACCGGGGGGAGGCTAGGGGCCACCCGAGCAGAAAGCACAGTAGGGACCACAGCACAGAGGAGAGAACAAAGGTGGTATACTGAAGCAGTGGCAAGCGGTTCAGTACGGCTGAATCTATCGGGGTGCGGAAGGTGGAATGAGGAGGGAGAGGCAGGCCGAAGCAGATTACCAAGAGCCTTTTGTATCGGGTAAGGAACAGGAACGCTATACTGAAGACAGCCGGCTCAGCAGGTGCGGGATAATCACATTTACCTATTAGAAGCAACCCTCCAGTGGAGGGGGATGGGAGGGGCTGGATGTGGAATCGGGGAAGCAGGGAGAAGGTGCCCTGGACGGGGGAGGGCACGGAGGTCTGAGCTGAGCGCTGGTCATGCAGATGGAGGGAGGGGATAGGTAAGAGATTTATTTGCCCCCGCCCCCTTTAAAAAGGCTTTTCCTGAGAACGTCCTCAGAGGACACCTACTCTGCGCCCAGCACAACCTCCGCCAGTCTGTCCTGCACCCTTCTCCCGTTCACCAGATCAAAGGCCCCCGCCAGGCGGTGATGAGCACTTGGCTCTGTCCCATGCCTCAACATCTAATCTCAGCTCCAAAGTCCCTGGTAAGACATTCCAGGGAAACGTGTGCTGCAAGGCCACTTAGCAGGACACCTGTCCAAGAGCCCACGCCTGGGCCTGAGCTTGCTCTCTGAAAGAGGTCATTGTCCCCGAGAATCGCTGGCTGCCACACCCTCCCTCACCACTCAGACCCCCTCCCCACCCAGCCCTGTAACTTCTAGCGGCCTCCGGGCCTTCGAGCCCTGAACTCCAGCACGCCACAGAGGCACGGAGCACAGACGTCCGGCAGAAGCACACACAGGACTCGGCTGGGAGAGACACACACCCCGGAATAGAATTCCAGACGCAGAGAACTTCCCCTCAGCATGGCCCCTGGGGCTTGTCTGGGGATTGTTACCTCTAATAAACCAGCCTAGGAGTTCTGCAGTTTCTCCTTCCAAGGAGAGCTAGAAAATGGCCCGTGGAAAATGAGAGCGAAGACGGAGAATTTCTGACTTAAAACGGAAACTTCAATTCTCTTTCAGGATCCCCAGCCTGCAGCCCCCTCCCCCGCCCACCGTTGGCCTCCAATCAGCCCCCCCACCCCCGCCCACCCTGCATACCCTTCGCAGGTGATTTCCGACATTCTGCATCATTGCGGCCAAGACCCCACTAGCCGGTGGCACGGTCGGTGGCACCCTCTGAGAGAGACGCTGGTCACCTGAGCCACGGCCAGGCTCCGACTCCAAATGAAGCCGGTCAGCCTCTCCTCGGGCCCCTCCTCCCGAGCTCCCGCCCCTCCTGAGCCCAGCTGTTATCACCCAGCCCTGCCTCTCCTCACACTGCCCTCTGCCCCCCCTCGCCCGGAGCACCCCCCTCCGAGGCTCCTGTGCCCGCCTGGCAGAGCGGAAGGAGAGCGGCTGCCAACTGGGCCCCGGCCACGTCAGGGGGCCCTGTGGCTGCCCACTGGGCACCTAGCGGGACACTCGCTTTACTTCCAGCCACAGCCAAACTTAGTCACCCCCACTTCCAGCCCCTGACATCCTGCTCACAGGGCCTCTTGGCTCCGGGGTCCCTCCCAGGGGCCGGGAGTCCCCACCCCACCAGCCCCAGCCAGTTAGACTGGCACACTGGTCACCAGGCTTCCATCCGTCCACAAGGGGTCAGGCTGGAGGTGGCAGGAAGCCAGGGAGCGTCCAGCAGCCTCCCAAAGAGATATCAGACCCACCTGCTAGGACTCTTCACCCTCAGGAGCGCTGCCCCCAAGAGCAGCCCAGTGTAGCTACTGGCCAGGGACAGGGCACACTCCCTCCTTCCTTAAAATAAGCAGTGTGACTTCTTAAAGTGACCTCTGCCAAATTCCACCTCATGACCTCCACAGGCTTCAGCCCCTTGGGCACCCAGCCCAGGCCCTCTGTAGCCACCACCAACTGAGAGACCACCCAGATTTCTCCCTCGTCCCTCTCACTTCTGCAAGAGGCTTCACGAGGAGGCCTTGACACTGACACTTGGACTTTTCATGATGGGCCAATAAAATAAAGTCCTTAGTGGTTAAGAGAAGAAGGCAGGGGAGAGCCAGGCAGGGGAGCTGGGGTAGACAAATGGATCAGAAGTAATAATGAGCACCTCATGATAACCGAGCACCTGCTGTGTCCAAGGCCTAGTGCTGTCCTCACTCCAACCCACCAGGAGGTCCCCTGGGGAGGGCACATGACATGGTCCTAGGTGGCACAGCTATTGAGTGCAGAGCCATGTTGGAACGGTCAGCCCAATCTGAGGCCTCTGCCCTTCATTGCCTCGAGCTCACTCCCCACACACCTACTGATGTCTCCCCCTGGGCCTAAGACACCTGGACTCTGGGCCGAGTTCTCTCACTAATGTGCTGTGTGCCTCTGAACAAGTTCCCTCTTGTCTCCGAGCCTCCCTGCTCTAGGAGTCAAGGGCTCTCATGTCCATCCCTGTGAACTTAAGCCTTTCCCTCGAAGAGCTTAGGGGTCTGTCAGCAGTTCGGTATTAACGAATGAGAAATTAAAGTCACACTATAAAGACAGCAAGATGGTCCAAGGATGGCCCTGAGGGCTGGGGCAATCTAGGAGGCTTCCTGGAGGAGGTGGTGCTTTCTGGCCTGAACACTGAATGGGTCTGGATAGTCTGAAAAGAGGGGTGAGATGGAAGGCCTAACAAGAACAGAACAGAATCCTCATCTTGCAGAAAAAAAGCTAGGAATCTGTCGAGGAGGGCCTCGAATGCCAAGCAACTGGGGTGAGGTATCAGGAAGCCTCTAAGAATGAAGAACGTGTTCCACATGATAAAAGCCATGTGAAGTGAACAGGACAGAATCATGAGACCTCCCTGGACTGGTAAGAAAACCAGCCCAGAGAAGGGACAGCTCATCACATGGCATCCAAGCAGGGCAATTTCAAGGCCACATGGTACAGAGGGGGTGAATGAAACCCAGAGAGCTTCTGGTCCCCAGCCTACCCGCTCGCCAGTGGCCCACAATGTCTCAGACTCACTGGACTCAGTCTAGTCCCCCTATCTTACAGAGGGGTACACTGAAGCCCAGGGATGACAAGTGAGCCACGCAAAGTCCATGAGGAAGTTGTCTAGAATCACTATTCCTAACCTCAAGCCTAGAGCCCAGTCCATCTCACCCCACAGCAAAGCACAAAATAAGAGAGGCTTCAGTGAGACTTACAAGAGGACTCCCAGCAAGGTTGAATCAGCATACTGTCAGGAACAAGGCACAGAGAGCCAGACCTTTCTGCAGAGGGCTCTGCAGCCCACAAAGGTCTCTCTCCTCTCTGCTCTTTAGCACAGAACTGACTCGTGTCTCTTCGGCAGCTCTGTTCGGTCTCTGGCTCCAATGAACATTTCCATGGGTATCTGCCTCCCCTTCTCGACCCTCCTGGAAGCCCCGTGAGGGCTGACACCACATCCTACTCATCTCTGTGCCCTCTCCCCATCAGCCCCCAGACTAGGGCCCTAAACATGAGAAACACACCACACCCCTGGATGAGTCACAGTCCTGGAAAGGTGGGTAGAGAGGAGGTCTTAAGTGAGAGTGAGGTCGGTGGTCCCCAAACTTCAGCCTGCATCAGAATCATGCAGAGGGCGTTTTAAAATTCAGACTGCTGGGCGCCTGGGTGGCTCAGTTGGTTAAGCGACTGCCTTCGGCTCAGGTCATGATCCTGGAGTCCCAGGATCGAGTCCCGCATCGGGCTCCCTGCTCAGCGGGGAGTCTGCTTCTCCCTCTGACCCTCCCCCTCTCATGCTCTCTCTCTATCTCATTCTCTCTCTCAAATAAATAAAATCTTTAAAAAATAATAATAATAAAATAAAATAAAATAAAATTCAGACTGCTGAAAGCAAAAGCTCCCGGAGAGCCCAAGAATCTGCATTTCTGATAAGATCCCAAGGGATGCTGATGCTGCTGGTCCAGGGACCGTACTGTGGGAGCCAATGAGCTGGAGACACAGGTGGGGAGAATGAGACCCAGAGACTGTTGAGGTGGCTCGTGACCGTCCATCCCTCTCATGGCCACCGTCACTGTCGTTGTAGCTTTCTGGGCACGCCCAGCCCTGTGCAAGCACCTCAGATACGGTACCACATTTGGGCCTCATCCTAGGAGGAAGATACTACCATTATCATTCTCCTACAGAGGAAAACTGGAGGCAAAGAGTCATTCGTCCAAAGTCATGCAGTTGATAAGAGTTAGCATAAGGATTTGAACCCCGATCAAAGTCCAGAGCCCACGGCGTAACCAGCACTCTCCGTAGCCTCTTACAGCTTATGCAGACCAAGGACTTCTCTAGGAGTGCCCGAACCCCATAGGCTCATGTAACCCAAAGGCCTGGTCCCCGAGTGCGCCTCTGGGGAGTCCTGTGAATCAAGAAAGCCTGCCTCTTAGGCCCCGGACCCTGAGTATTTTCTCCCACAAGTACTTTGTTTCCCCACGTGACGTCCTTCATCTGGCCCCACAGATGGGGCCCTCCTGGCTGGAAGACACATGTCTGCATTCATTCTTCAGGCCCATGTCCCAGCTCTACTGCCCCACTCAGTGACAAAACACAGCGAAGTCACCTCCATCTGTATGCCACAGTGATACCAGGTTGTCACTGTCCGGCATGGTCTGTCTCCCCCATCGGACTGAGTCCTCAGCATGGGGTCTGCCCAGAACAAGGGTTTAGTGACTGAATGATAGGAAGGAGGGAAGGAAGGAAGGAAGGAAGGAAGGAAGGAAGGAAGGAAGGAAGGA